>NW_017673301.1:60986-141381 GCF_001879085.1 Nicotiana attenuata
CCGAGCGCGGTGCTGAAGTCGATCCCGAAGAGATTTCAAATGCCCGACACTCCCAAGTATAATGGGACCACAGATCTAAACGAGCATGTAACCTCCTATACATGCATAATCAAGGGGAATGACCAGGAAGACGACGAGATAGAATAGGTGTTGTTGAAGAAATTTGGGGAAACCATGTCCAAAGGGGCGATGATATGGTATCACAACTTGCCTCTGAATTCTATTGATTCATTTGTTGCACTTCTAGATGCTTACATAAAGGCCCATGCCGGCGCCATCAAGGTTGTGACAAGGAAATTGGACCTTTTCAAAGTCAAGCAAAGAGATAACGAGATGCTTAGAGAGTTCGTGTCGAGGTTCCAGATGGAGCGAATGGACCTGCCCTCGGTCGCGGATAATTGGGCCGTTCAGGCCTTTACTTAAGGGACTCAACCCTGAAGTTTTGTGGCTTCTCAACATTTGAAACAAAACTTAGTGGAGTACCCGGCGGTCACTTGGGCCGACGTCCATAATAGGTATCAGTCGAAGATCAGAGTAGAGGACGACCAGCTGGGGGGCCCCTTGGGGTCTATTTACCCCAATAGAGTGAATGACAGATCTAAGAGAATCATCGACCAAGAGTTAAGGCCGGTCCGAGATCGGTATCAGCCGTATGACTCAGATCGGAGGGGAAATGGATCCGGGCGCCACTCGACTAGGGACGATAGGAAATGATCAAGGACCGAGCAACCGAGGCCTGATAAACAAAAATAGTTTTGACAGGTCGCTCGGGGGTAGGGAAGCGCCGAGATTATCGGAGTACAATTTCAACGTGGATGCTGCAAATATAGTGTCGGCCATAGGTTGCATCAAAAAGACCAAGTGGCCTAGACCACTGCAGTCCGATCCCGCCTAGAGGGATCATAGGTTGGTGTGTAAGTACCATGATACTCACGGTCATAAGACCAAAGATTTCCGACAGCTAAGGGAAGAAGTAGCTCGATTATTCAACGATGGGCATCTTCGAGAATTCCTAAGCGAATGGGCCAAAAATTATTTTAGAAACAGGTATGTGATCGCGGCCGTCTCAACACTACACAATGGTAGGAAGAGTGGGTAGCAATAACTAATACCCGAATAGTGGATCGGGGTCGAATTTCCACAGGGAGCTTGGAATGGAGTTGTATTGCCTGTTTAGCTTAGAATTGCGTTTGTACTTCTAATTGCACTCCTAACATTTTTGGGGGTTTTTATATTTAAAACTACTATTGTAATCTAAGTATTAAAGCTAGATTATGCTAGGGAAATATTGCTAAGTTGTGCTTAATATAGGAAAAAGGGCACTAGGGTCGTGACACTACCTAGGTGGCTAGCTAACAGGTAGAAGCTACTAAGAGGAGATTGATAAATCTGGGTTTATTGCTATAGCCGTTGCACAATTGCACTCATTCTCACACCTCTCGGTAGAGAGAACGATTTTGCCCAATTGACTCTCTCGAGACCAATTAGGTAGGCCAATTTGACCGGGCAACTAGGGCTCAAGTAGGGTAGTTACTCTTTCGAGGTTTAACCCGTTAATTGGGACTACCATTCTCATGGGTCCATCCCAATTCCTTGTTGGGTTAACTTTTAGGGTCATATGACTCTCTTTCTCAAGAGGAGTTAGACCCACTAAGCTTGAATTCATGTTTGCAACCACAAATTCTAAATTGAAACACAAAATCAACCCAAATAACAAATACTCAATCTCAATATCACCCTAGAATGCAACACCCATTAACTACCCACACTAGGGTTGAGCCACAACCCTAGCTAATGGGTTTAGCTAGACATAATTAAAGAAGAAACAGTAGAAGTAGATGATGAAAATAACATAATGATTGATTACTAATTAAAAACTATGATATTGAAGAGGAAAATTGCCAAAATAGGTTACACAATAGTTCTCACGAGCGCAGCTCTTGTTCAGAATCTAAAACTTGACCTAAACATGGTAAAAAGATCTATTTATACCCAGCTGGAAAATCTGGACAAAAATATCCCTGCGGGGTCGGCGCGGACCGCGCAAAAAGGTAGCGCGGCCGCGTAGGCTATTTGAACTCTAATATCTCTTCTGAAGTTGGGGGCCGTGGACCGCGCAGAAATGTCGCGCGGCCGCGGCGGAGGATTGGCCCGGACCGCGCAAGAATGGGGCGCGGTCGCATAGCTTGACTTGGCCAAATCTTCATGTCTCTGAATCTCCTTCACGCGGACCGCACTGATATGAAGCGCGGCCGCGTGGGACTTAAGCCTTCTCTGAACTTCCCTTGCGCGGACCGCGCAGAAATAGAGCGCGGCCGCGTGGCTTGCATCTCAAATTACCCCTCTCTGAATCTCCTAGTGCGGCCGCGTGGCAAATCCTAAAGGGCTTTTCTCAAATACCTTGGTCATTATGGAACCCAAACTCAAACATCCTCAACTCTCCCTAAGCGAACCTCACCTTTTAGAGTATTGACACACAAACCGAGGTTGAAGGACTTTCACTCATTTCTCTCACAAAGAAGGTCACAAGTCCGGCTTTAGGTACCATATGCTTGCCCCTTATGTAAGTATCCACTAATGTAGGTTCCCTTCGACTCAAGATCTTATAGGGCTTTTTGGAAATCAATTGTGAGGGCTTTTGGGTAAGGGTAGGACATGTTTTGTTCAAATGGGTTCAACATTCCCTTAAGCACTTTCTTTGATTCATTTTGGCACACTTTCTTGACTCATTTGAGTAATTCACTTCTTTTCAACGGCTAAAGGGACATATTGTCACTCTTTCTTAGGCAATTCAAATCACTTCTCCTTTTTCTACTTTTGTTTCCACGCCTTTTTCACTTTTGTTTTTCTTGACCCCTTTTTATTCTTTTTCACCTTGTTCTTTCTTTTTGTCTTTCTCTTTTTCTCTTTTTCATCGCCTTGCCTTTCTCTTTTTGCTTTAGTACCTTTTCCCCCTTTTGTTTTCCTTCTTGTCTCTCCCCCCAAATTTTGACTTTGCCATTGCTCAAGGGAAGTGTGGGTGCCAAGAGAGGATAGAAACGGGTATAGGCTTGTAACATTGGTTCATGAAAGAAGAAGGTTTAAGGCTCAAAAGGGTTAACTAGGGATCATTTTATTGGTAGGCCATGGAATTGTTCATTTTACAATTGGATCAAGGAGAGCCTATAGTCACTTCTCAAGTCAAACTTCACCTATGATTTCGCCTCAACAAACACTCGGGGCAAGTTCTAGACCATTGGCTTGGGACTTGGACTCAAAATTCTATTCCTCACCACACATGCTAAGGGATTGCTAAAGATATCGAGTCGAGGGCCCAAAACGACCTTAGTCATGATTCAAGCGCACAATGGTCCAAAAAGACCACATGATGATTGTTTGGTCAACACAAGAGTCTCAAGGCCACGACTTTCACCACACCCTAAACACAACATTATGTCTTTGACCATGGGATCAAAGGCAAATGTGTTAGGCCCAAGTGAAGCTTTGCCTGAGGTACCCTTAACTACGAAATATCAAAAACAAAAGAAAAATCAAAAAAACAGACTCAAACCCTTAAGAAGGTAGTCACTCCATCTATCATCGGGAAGAGCCACCCGGTTCACACTATACTCTACCCTTGGAAAGAACCGTGGCATTAAGAAAACCAAGGGCTTATTGAAAACGCCAAAAACAAAACAAAAGGCTACGAGCCTATCTACTAAGCTAAAAACGAAAAAATTTGCGAAAATAGAAAAATCGAATGAATATGTACAATAGGGGAGTAGAATATACAATGAGGGATGAATATGTACCAAAAGTACTTTATATACAGACCAAAAGAGAATAAAAAGTGCGAGAAAAGTAGCTAGAGTGTGAAGTTATATACAGACCAACTAGAAAATCAAAGCAACAAAACATAAAATAAGAATCCAATATGTACAGTCATCCAGATAATCCAAAAAGGTAGGGCACACCCCCACGAATAAGAGCTGGCATTGTCCCCAATGCCAACTACTCAAATAAGCACAAAATAAGATCAAAGGATATAGAAAGGCTCCCTAAGCCTGATCCGTCTGCATGGGCTCCTTAGTGGTCCCCTGGTCCTCTGTACTGGTGGGAACCTCAGACTGGTTCCCGGCTTGCTGCTGCTCTGCTCCTGGGACAGGGGCCGGGACATGGACCGGCTGAATATCTGGTGCAACACTGGAGGGACCCTCCTGAACCTGTGCTACCTCGATCACTACACCCTCAGTGCTAGGAAGCTTCCTCTTCTTTCTTGGGTGCCTAGGCTCCTCCTCCTGCTGTGGCTGAGATGCTGTTGGCTCTAGGGCTGGATCCCCAAATAACAAGTCTAATGGCATCTGGTCTGCCAATAGTTTGTTCACGTCAGCTCGAAGCTTCTTCACTGACTCCCTCGATGCCATTGACTTTCTCATCTTCCTATGTTCCTTGGCAAGCTCCTTCAAAGCCTTACCATGCGAATCTACCGCCATAGTCAAGGTAGCCTGAGTCTCCAAAATCTTCTCCTGGTTGGCCAGGAGCTTCTTCAATGTCTCCTCAATAGAAGGAGGAATCTGAACAGTGGCTGGTGCTGACTGGGCCTCAACTGTAGTGGCCAAGGTGGACAACTTGGACGTCGCAGCTGACATCCAGTTGTTCAAACTGGCTAAAGACTGACTGAGCTGGTGGGCGGTAAACCGATGAGTCTTTGATGAAGGGACTGCCGGGTCAACTGAAGTAGAAGGACCTGGGGGCAAGGGCTCACTGGTGGAAGTGGCAGGGATGGAGGATGGTCTAGCAAAAGGCTCTACAGCAACTGGCTCCTCAGACTGGCCAGTTGGGGCAGAGGTGGGTGGCTGGTATTTCTTTGACTTTGGGTTATCCGAACCCAACTGACTATACCATGAGTAGGGGGCCACCGGCTTGGTTGTGACATCAAATCGTTTCTTCTTGACCTTCAAATCCCTAAAGTACAGAGACAGGGTGTTGGGGAAGGGGTAATTTGTGGTTGTCTCCTGTCCCACAACAGAAATCACCCTCGAGATGATGTTACCAACATTGATAGGAAAACCGGCCATGATGGATGCCACAAGAACAGCCCAGGCAAGAGGAACTGTGTGATCATGAATGGAAGGATCAAGTCTACTACAAACAAATGTCAACCAACCCTTCGCTTCAAAACTGAAGGTGTTCCGCAGAATCTTCTTCCCTGCTTTCAACCATTTTGGAACAGTGCCTGGGGCTGCCAAGTATTCGGCCCACCAAGGACGCACCTCCTCACCCATTGCCAGCTTAGCTAAGTACTCTGTCTCATCCTCCTCCTTGAACCCCAAATAGTCATTCAAGGACTTCCCATCAAACACCACCATTTTGTCTCTCACCTTCGTCACCTTAGTATCTTTGACTATGTGAGAAACATTGCAATAAAATTCTTTCACCATATGTTCATTGGCATCAATACATTTCTCCTTGAAGAAGTCCCAGCCATATCTAGTTCAAAATTCCTTTTGCACGTTCAGATTGTGGTGTAGGAGGTCTTTGTCAATGAGTGTTCTCTCTAGAATCAGTTTTCTCAAGGGCCACCACTCTCTGAATTTATGGAATGCCAACTCACTCACAAATCTGTCTGCCCATGCTTCAGGTTTTCTGGTTCGTTCAATTCCCCCGACTTGAGGCTCACCTCCCTCACCATATCCTGCACTCTCCCCGGATAATGAAGCTGTGGGGGAGGAGGAGTGTTGATCACCACTGGCTGCTACGGACTCATCAGACGAATCCGAGATTACGTTGACTGGTCTTTTGGATGAGGGTGAAGGCAGAGGAGTGTCCTGTAGTTGGAGAGGGTCAGTGACGTGAGTGGGGGCAGACTCTGAGGTTATGCTCCTGGATGGTGCATACTCACTCCCCGAAGAGTGAGAGGCAGCTCTATCAGCAGCCCGTATCAGTTTACGGGTCTTTTTAATGTTTTCCCGAGCTTGGGAGTGAGTTTAGCTATTTTTTTTCCCTTACTCCCTCGGGAGGCACCACCTCTCCCGGGTTGTTGTGTTTGTTTACCGCCTCTTTTTATAACCATGATCTACAAAAATACACGTCTAACATTGTTAGTTTAAGCACATGCAGTGGAAAAGATGAATAACACAGGAGGAAAACACAGTTAATTTGCATAACACAGGAGCATGACATAGGGGCGTGGACCGCGTAGAACTGGAGCGCGGACCGCGCTGGGCATATGCCCCCCAATGAACCTCTCTGAATCTCCCAACGCGGTCCGCACTGATATGGACCACGGCTGCATTGGGCCAGCGGGAACCGCGCAAAAATATGACGCGGCCGCGCTGGTAAGGTAGGCACCCACAGAAGAATCAACGCGGACCGGGCTGGGCCATGTAATTGAACTGAGCTAGGGTTTAGCATTTTGGTCCATTTTTCATCAAGTCTTTGAGTCCTAGTTGTCCCTACTCAATTACTCATATTGAAATTCATGCCCAATGTTCAAGATAAATATAAGAAACTAAGCTAATCATTAAACCTAAGAAAACTGTAAAGAAAGAAGAAGCTATACTACTGGGAAACAAAAAAAATAATTAAAAATTAAGACTAATGAGTGAAATGTGCAAGAAATGTTACCAGGAATTATGAAGATTCAAGCTACTGGGTGCAAAGATATTAGATGAACAGTAAAAATGAGCCTAAGGGAGTTAGAGTGCGAAAAGGGTAAAGTGAGGCCTAAGGCCTCTATTTATAGAAAACAGTGGGACCCCCTTCTTACCTACTAGCGCGGCCGCGCAAAAATGGCCGCGGACCGCGCTGGTTTGGAGTCCAGCACACTTGAACCCAGTTGTTCACGCGGACCGCACTGTTATGTAGCGCGGCCGCATGTGAAACTTCAGAGAGCGTGATTACTTGGATATGCCCAGCGCGGACCGTGCAAAAATGCTACGCGGCCGCGCGGGTAACTTCAGAGACTTAACTCCCCTAGCACAAGCCTGCGCGGACCGCACTGATTTGTAACGCGGCCGCGTTGGCAACTTCAGAGACCTGACTTTTTGTGCTTTTGTTTTGTACTGCTTCAACATTATCCCTGCAACATCTCACAAACCATTAGCCCAAAAATCCTAGCTCTACAAAGAAAATCAAAGAAATAGAAAAAGACATGGGTTGCCTCCCAAGAAGCGCCTGATTTAACGTCGCGGCACGACGCATGTTACCATCATATCACTTCAAATAAATGTGTGCCACCACGTGGCTATCATCAAACTTTCCCAAATAATGCTTGACACGATGCCCATTGACCTGGAATACTTCACCATTCTTGTTTTTGAGATCAAGAGCACCAAAAAGAGTCACAAATACCACTTCAAAAGGACCACTCCACTTAGACTTGAGCTTGCCCGGAAATTACCTCAACCGGGAGTTGAAAAGAAGAACCATGTCAACCACCTTGAACTCCTTACCTCGAGCATATTTGTCGTGAAGGTACTTCATCTTGTCCTTATTACAAGGATGAGCTGGAGTAGGCATGAAATCTAAACTCATCAAGTTCATTCAATTGCTCCACACGGAGATTAGCTGCAACATCCCATTCCAAGTTCAACTTTCTCAACGCCCACATAGCCTTGTGTTCTAATTCCACCGGGAGATGGCAAGCCTTGCCAAACACCAACCGATACGGAGACATACCAATTGGGGTCTTGTAAGCCGTCCGATAAGCCCAAAGAGCATCATCCAATTTCTTCGACCAATCGGTCCTATTAGCATTCACCGTTTTGGAAAAAATACTCTTTATTTCCCGATTTGAGACTTCCACTTGACCGCTAGCTTGTGGATGATAGGGGGTGGTCACTTTGTGGTTAACTCCATACTTAGCAAGCAATGAGTCGAAAGCCTTGTTGCAAAAATGGGACCCCCATCACTAATAATGGCCCGAGGAGTACCAAACCTCGTGAAGATACTCTTTTTCAAGAATGCTACAACACTTCGTGCTTCATTGTTGGGTAGAGCCACGGCTTCCACCCACTTTGAGACATAATCCACCGCCACGAGAATGTAAGTGTTACCACAAGAGCTCACGAACGGACCCATGAAATCGATGCCCCAAACATCAAAAATATCCACCTCGAGAATTGTATTGAGGGGCATCTCATCCTTCTTGGAAATACCGCCGGCTCTTTGACATGCATCACATCTCTTCACCAAGTCACTAGCATCCTTGAACAATGTCGGCCAATAGAATCCGCAACTCAAAACCTTTGAGGTCGTCCTCCACCCCCCCCCCCCCCATGATGGCCACCATAGGGAGAAGAGTGACAAGCCTCTAATATGTTCATTTGTTCACTTTCCGGTACTCATCTTCTTATCACCCCATCCGTGCAAATTTTAAATAGATACGGATCATCCCAATAGAAATCCAAGCTATCCCGCTTGAGTTTCTTCCTTTGGTTGGAAGAGAGCTCACACGGGACATTACCAGTCACAATGAAGTTGGCGATGTCCGCGAACCATGGCATATCACACATTGAAACGGAAAGAAGCTGCTCATCGGGGAACCTATCATTAATCTCAATACCATAACATGGTCTCCCCTCTTCCTCTAACCGGGACAAACTGGTCCGCAACTTGATTCTCGCTTCCCTTTCTATCCACAATCTCTAAATCAAATTCCTGAAGGAGTAGCACCCACCTCATCANAGGGTTAACTAGGGATCATTTTGTTGGTGGGCCATGGAATTGTTCATTTTACAATCGGATCAAGGAGAGCCTATAATCACTTCTTAAGTCAAACTTCACCTATGATTTCGCCTCAACAAACACCCAGGGCAAGTTCTAGACCATTGGCTTGGGACTTGGACTCAAAATTCTATTCCTCACCATACATGCTAGGGGATTGCTAAAGATATCGAGTCGAGGGCCCACAACGACCTTAGTCATGATTCAAGCGCACAATGGTCCAAAAAGACCACATGATGATTGTTTCCAGGTCGTTACACTATCATGAACAAAATTTGTGCCTAATATCCTAGCCTCGCCAGTCTCAAACCAACCAACCAAAGAATGACATCGCCTCCCATATAATGCCTCATACGAAGCCATCTGAATGATCCACTGATAGCTTTTGTACACAAACTCTACTAATGGAAGAAATTGATCCCACTAGTGTCGCGACCCCAAAATCCACCTTGAGGATGGTGATGGCATCTAGTCTTTAAAACTAGGTAAGCCTAACACATGATTATAATAATAGAATTAAACAACTTAACCGTTAAATATAAACTAGAATATGCCATAACATAGACATAATGATCAACAGTCATACATCCCAAAACCGGTAGTACGGAGTCATAAGCTCTACTGAAAGTACACTAGGAATCTCCAAATACAACACTATTTGGGAATAAAATAAACAGTAGCAAAAGAGAAATAGAAGGTTACTCCGAGGCCTGTGAGCAGACATGCAGGTGTNTACCGTTTACCCTTTTTACTTTCTTTTCTTACTTTCGTTTCTTTCTTTGTCTTTTTCTTTTTCTCTTTTTCATTGCCTTGCCTTTCTCTTTTTGCTTTAGTATCTTTTTCCCTTTTTGTTTTCCTTCTTGTCTCTCCCCCCCAAACTTTGACTTTGCCATTGCTCAAGGGAAGTGTGGGTGCCAAGAGAGGGTAAAAACGGGTATAGGCTTGTAACATTGGTTCATGAAAGAAGAAGGTTTAAGGCTCAAAAGGGTTAACTAGGGATCATTTTGTTGGTGGGCCATGGAATTGTTCATTTTACACTCGGATCAAGGAGAGCCTATAGTCACTTCTCAAGTCAAACTTCACCTATGATTTCGCCTCAACAAACACTCAGGGCAAGTTCTAGACCATTGGCTTGGGACTTGGACTCAAACTTCTATTCCTCACCACACATGCTAGGGGATTGCTAAAGATATCGAGTCGAGGGCCCACAACGACCTTAGTCATGATTCAAGCGCACAATGGTCCAAAAAGACCACATGATGATTGTTTGGTCAACACAAGAGTCTCAAGGCCACGACTTCCACCACACCCTAAACACAAAATTATGTCTTTGACCATGGGATCAAAAGCAAATGTGTTAGGCCCAAGTGAAGCTTTGCCTGAGGTACCCTTAACTACGAAATATCAAAAATAAAAGAAAAATCAAAGAAACAGACTCAAACCCTTAAGAAGGTAGTCACTCCATCTATCATCGGGAAGAGCCACCCGGTTCACACTATACTCTACCCTTGTAAAGAACCGTGACATTAAAAAAACCAAGGGCTTATTGAAAACGCCAAAAACAAAACAAAAGGCTACGAGCCTATCTACTAAGCTAGAAACGAAATTTTTTGCGAAAATAGAAAAATCGAATGAATATGTACAATAGGGGAGTAGAATATACAATGAGGGATGAATATGTACCAAAAGTACTTTATATACAGACCAAAAGAGAATAAAAAGTGCGAGAAAAGTATCTAGAGTGTGAAGTTATATACAGACCGACTAGAAGATCAGAGCAACAAAACATAAAATAAGAATCCAATATGTACAGTCATCCAGGTAATCCAAAAAGGTAGGGCACACCCCCACAAATAAGAGTTGGCATTGTCCCCAATGCCAACTACTCAAATAAGCACAAAATAAGATCAAAGGATATAGAAAGGCTCCATAAGCCGGATCCATCTGCATGGGCTCCTCAGTGGTCCCCTAATCCTCTGTACTGGTGGGAACCTCAGACTGGTTCCCGGCTTGCTGCTGCTCTGCTGCTGGATGGTGCAACACTGGAGGGACCCTCCCGAACCTATGCTACCTCGATCACTACACCCTCAGTGCTAGGAAGCTTCCTCTTCTTTCTTGGGTGCCTAGGTCCCTCCTCCTGCTGTGGTTGAGATGCTACTAGGTCTAAGGCTGGATCCCCAAATAGCAAGTCTAATGGCATCTGGTCTGCCAATAGCTTGTCCATGTCAGCTCGAAGCTTCTTCACTAACTCCCTCGACGCCCTTGACTTTCTCATCTTCTTATGTTCCTTGGCGAGCTCCTTCAAAGCCTTACCATGCGAATCTACCGCCTTAGTCAAGGTGGCCTGAGTCTCTAAAATCTTCTCCTGGTTGGCCAAGAGCTTCTTCAATGTCTCCTCAATAAAAGGAGGAATCTTAACAGTGGCTGGTGTTGACTGGGCCTCAACTGTAGTAGCCAAGGTGGACAACTTGGATGTCGCAGCTGACATCCAGCTGTTCAGACTGGCTAAGGATTGACTGAGCTGGTGGGCAGTAAACCGATGAGTCTTTGATGAAGGGACTGCCGGGTCAGCTGAAGTAGAAGGACCTGGGGGTAAGGGCACACTGGTGGAAGTGGCAGGGATGGAGGATGGTCCAGTAGAAGGCTCTACCGTAACTGGCTCCTCAGACTGGCCAGTTGGGGTAGAGGTGGGTGGCTGGTATTTCTTTGACTTTGGGTTGTCCGAATCCAACTGACTATACCATGAGAAGGGGGCCACTGGCTTGGTTGTGACATCAAATCGTTTCTTCTTGACCTTCAAATCCCTAAAGTACAGAGACAGGGTATTGGGGAAGGGGTAGTTTGTGGTCGTCTCCTGTCCCACAGCATAAATCACCCTCGAGATGATGTTACCAACATTGATAGGAAAACCGGCCATGATGGATGCCACAAGAACAGCCCGGGCAAGAGGAACTGTGTGATCATGAGTGGAAGGATCAAGTCTACTACAAACAAATGTCAACCAACCCTTAGCTTCAAAATTGAAGGTGTTCTGCAGAATCTTCTCCCCTGCTTTCAACCATTGTGGAACAGTGCCTGGGGCTGCCAAGTATTCGGCCAACCAAGGACGCACCTCCTCACCCATTGCCAGCTTAGCTAAGTACTGTGTCTCATCCTCCTCCTTGAACCCCAAATAGTCATTCAAGGACTTCCCATCAAACACTACCATTTTGTCTCTCACCTTCGTCACCTTAGTATCTTTGACTATGTGAGAAACATTGCAATAAAATTCTTTCACCATATGTTCATTGGCATCAATACATTTCTCCTTGAAGAAGTCCTAGCCATATCTAGTTCGAAATTCCTTTTGCACGTTCGGGTTGTGGAGTAGGAGGTCTTTGTCAATGAATGTTCTCTCTGGAATCAATTTTCTCAAGGGCCACCACTCTCTGAATTTATGGAATGCCAACTCACTCACAAATCTGTCTGCCCATGCTTTAGGTTTTCTGGTTCGTTCAATTCCCTGACTTGAGGCTCACCTCTCTCACCATATCCTGCACTCTCCCCGGATAATGAATCTGTGGGGGAGGTGGAGTATTGATCACCACTGCTTGCTACGGACTTATCAGACGAATCTGAGACTACGTTGACTTGTCTTTTGGATGAGGGTGAAGGTGGAGGAGTGTCATGTAATTGGAGTGGGTCAGTGACGTCAGTGGGGGCAGACTCTGAGGTTATGCTCCTGGATGGAGCATACTCACTCCCCGAAGAGTGAGTGGCATCTCTATCAGTAGCCCGTATCAGTTTACGGGTCTTTTTAATGTTTTCTTGAGCCTGGGGAGTGAGTTTAGCTATTCTCTTTCCCTTACTCCCTCGGGAGGCACCACCTCTCCCTGGTTGTTGTGTTTGTTTACCGCCTTGTTTTATAACCATGATCTGCAAAAATACATGTCTAACATTGTTAGTTTAAGCACATGCAGTGGAAAAGATGAATAACGCAAGAGGAAAACACAGTTAATTTGCATAACACAGAAGCAGGATACAGGGGCGCGGACCGCGTAGGACTGGAGCGCGGACCGCGCTGGGTATATGCCCCCAATGAACCTCTCTGAATCTCCCAATGCGGTCCGCACTGATATGGAGTGCGGCCGCATTGGAGCCAGCGCGGACCGCGCAAAAATGTGACGCGGCCGCGCTTGTAAGGTAGGCACCCACAGAAGAATCAACACGGACCGCGTAGAAAGGACGCGCGGCCGTGCTGGGCCATGTAATTGAACTGAGCTAGGGTTTAGCATTTTGGTCCATTTTTCATCAAGTCTTTGAGTCCTAGTTGTCCCTACTCAATTACTCATATAGAAATTCATGCCCAATATTCAAGATAAACACAAAAAACTAAGCTAATCATTAAACTTAAGAAAAATGATGAAGAAAGAAGAAGCTATACTACTAGGAAGCAAACAAACTAATTAAAAATTCAGACTAATGAATGAACTGTGCAAGAAATGTTACCAGGAATTATGAAGATTCAAGCTACTGGGTGCAAAGGTCTTAGATGAACAGTAAAAATGAGGCTCAGGGAGTTAGAGTGCGAAAAGGGTAAAGTGAGGCCTAAGGTATCTATTTATAGAAAATAGTGGGACCCCTTTCTTACTTACCAGCGCGGCCGCGTAAAAATGGCCGCGGACCGCGCTGGTTTGAAGCCTAGCACACTTGAACCTAGTTGTCCACGCGGACCGCACTATTATGTAGCGCTGCCGCGTATGAAACTTGAGAGAGCATGAATACTTGGGTCCTCCCAGCGCGGACCGCACAAAAATGCTATGCGGCCGCGCGGGTAACTTCAGAGACTTACTCCCCTAGCACAAGCTAGCGCGGACCGCACTGATTTGTAGCGCGGCCGCGTTGGCAAACTTCAGAGACCTGGCTTTTTGTGCTTTTGTTTTGCACTGCTTCAACATTATCCCTGCAACATCTCACAAACCATTAGCCCAAAAATCCTAGTCTAAAAAGAAAATCAAAGAAATAGAAAAAGACATGGGTTGCCTCCCAAGAAGCACCTGATTTAACGTCGCGACACGACGCATGTTACCATCATATCACTTCAAATGAATGTGTGCCACCACGTGGCTGTCATCAAACTTTCCCAAATAATGTTTGACACGATGCCCATTGACCCAGAATACTTCACCATTCTTCTTTTTGAGATCAAGAGCACCAAAAGGAGTCACAAATACCACTTCAAAAGGACCACTCCACTTAGACTTGAGCTTGCCCGGAAATAACCTCAACCGGGAGTTGATAAGAAGAACCATGTCACCCACCTTGAACTCCTTACCTTGAGCATATTTGTCGTGAAGGTACTTCATCTTGTTCTTATACAAGGATGAGCTGGAGTAGGCATGAAATCTAAACTCATCAAGTTCATTCAATTGCTCCACACGGAGATTGGCTGCAACATCCCATTCCAAGTTCAACTTTCTCAACGCCCACATAGCCTTGTGTTCTAATTCCACCGGAAGATGGCAAGCCTTACCAAACACCAACCGATACGGAGACATACCAATTGGAGTCTTGTAAGCTGTCCGATAAGCCCAAAGAGCATCATCCAATTTCTTCGACCAATCGGTCCTATTAGCATTCACCGTTTTGGACAAAATACTCTTTATTTCCCGATTTGAGACTTCCACTTGACCGCTAGCTTGTGGATGATAGGGGGTGGTCACTTTGTGTTTAACTCCATACTTAGCAAGCAATGAGTCGAAAGCCTTGTTGCAAAAATGGGACCCCCCATCACTAATAATGGCCCGGGGAGTAACAAACCTCGTGAAGATACTCTTTTTCAAGAATGCTACAACACTTCGGGCTTCATTGTTGGGTAGAGCCACGGCTTCCACCCATTTTGAGACATAATCCACCGCCACAAGAATCTAAGTGTTACCACAAGAGCTCATGAACGGACCCATGAAATCGATGCCCCAAACATAAAAAATATCCACCTCGAGAATTGTATTGAGGGGCATCTCATCCTTCTTTGAAATACCGCCGGCTCTTTGACATGCATCACATCTCTTCACCAAGTCACTAGCATCCTTGAACAATGTCGGCCAATAGAATCCGCAACTCAAAACTTTTGAGGCCGTCCTCACCTCCCCATGATGGCCACCATAGGGAGAAGAGTGACAAGCCTCCAATATGTTCATTTGTTCACTTTTCGGTACTCATCTTCTTATCACCCCATCCGTGCAAATTTTAAACAGATACGGATCATCCCAATAGAAATCCAAGCTATCCCGCTTGAGTTTCTTCCTTTGGTTGGAAGAGAGCTCACACGGGACATTACCAGTCACAATGAAGTTGGCGATGTCCGCGAACCATGGCATATCACAAATAGAAACGGAAAGAAGCTGCTCGTCGGGGAACCTATCATTAATCTCAATACCATAACATGGTCTCCCCTCTTCCTCTAACCGGGACAAATGGTCCGCAACTTGATTCTCGCTTCCCTTTCTATCCAGAATCTCTAAATCAAATTCCTGAAGGAGTAGCACCCACCTCATCTGTCTTGCTTTTGAATCCTTCTTAGTCATCAAATACCGGAGGGCTGCATGGTCCGTGTGTATGATCACCTTTGCCCCCATAAGACAAGGTCGAAATTTCTCCATCGCAAACACAATAGCCAATAGCTCTTTTTTCGTCACTGTGTAGTTTCTTTGGGCCTCATTCATCGTCTTGCTAGCATAATACACAGGATGGAATATTTTGTTGATCCTTTGGCCTAGCAGCGCACCTACCACCACATCACTCGCATCGCACATAAGTTCAAAAGGCAAATCCCAATTAGGTGCGGTGATGATAGGAGTTGTGGTCAACTTGTGTTTCAATAGCTCAAAAGACTCCATGCACTTCTCATCAAAAATAAACTTGATATCTTTCTCTAACAATTTGCAAAGCGGGTTCATAATTTTTGAAAAATCTTTAATGAAACGCCGGTAGAACCCGGCATAACCAAGAAAACTCCTCACCCCTTTGATAGAAGTAGGGGGAGGGAGCCTTGAGATAACCTCGATTTTTGCCTTATCAACTTCAATTCCTTGCCTTGAGATTTTGTGACCCAATACAATACCCAGTTGAGCACAAGGTTGGTCGCTTCACATCTTTCCAACACCCTATCCAAGTTCACCAAACATTCCTCAAATGAATCCCCCACCACGCTGAAATCGTCCATGAATACCTCCAAGATATCCTCCACCATATCGGTGAAAATTGCCATCATACATCTTTGGAAGGTCGCGGGGGCATTACATAGTCCAAATGGCATTCTCGAGAAAGCGAACGTGCCATAAGGACATGTAAAGGTTGTCTTCTCCTGATCCTCCGGGGCAATGAGAATTTGATTATACCCCGAGTAGCCATCTAGAAAACAATAAAAGGCCCGGCCCGTAAGACGATCGAGCATTTGGTCCAAGAATGATAGTGGGAAATGATCTTTTCTTGTCACCTTGTTAAGCTTTCCATAGTCCATACACACTCTCCAACCCGTAACCATCCGAGTAGGAATCAACTCATTTTTGGCATTGGACACTACCGTCATTCCACCCTTCTTTGGCACACATTGGACCGGAGAGGTCCATGAACCATCCGAGATCGGGTAAACCACACCGGCGTCTAACCACTTGATAACCTCCTTCTTTACCACTTCTTGCATTTCTTCATTTAATCTTCTTTGATGTTCAAGAGAGGGCCTTGCATCCTCCTCCAAAATGATCTTGTGCATGCAAAATGCGGGGCTTATCCCTTGAATGTCGGCCAATGTCTATCCAATCGCCTTTTTGCGCTTTTGAAGAACCGCCAAAGTGGTGTCAACCTGTATGTTAGTTAGGCACGAAGAAAGAATAATAGGTAAAGTAGAATTTGAACCCAAAAACTCATACCTGAGGTGTAGAGGAAGTGGCTTCAACTCCAACACCGGTGGCTCCTCAATTGATGGCTTGGTTGGCGGAGTTTTGCGATTCTCAAGATCCAAGGACAACTTTCTAGGCTCATAAGAATATGACCCATATCATGCAATGCATTCACGCACTCCACTCTACTGGCATCATCATTGACATCCATGTTAAGAAGCACGGCTTCAAGAGGATCTTCAACATTAATCAAGGCACTTGTGTCATCCACTATCACCGCTGTGAGAATGTCCACAAATGAACACACCTCCGTGCCATTGGGTTGTCTCATTGATTTGCACACATGAAATACCACCTTCTCATCACCCACACGGAATGTTAACTCTCTTGCTTCCACATCAACCAATGCCTTCCCCGTAGCTAGGAAAGGTCTTCCAAGAATAATAGGCACTTCGAAATCCACTTCACAATCCAATATGACAAAGTCGGCCGGAAATATGAATTTGTCCACCCGGACAAGCACATCGTCAATTATACCTAAAGGCCTCTTCATCGACCGGTCCGCCATTTGAAGCCTCATTGAGGTTGGCCTAGGTTGCCCAATTCCCAAAGTCTTGAAGACTGAGTACGGCATCAAATTAATGCTAGCCCCCAAGTCACATAGGGCCTTAGCAAACTCCGCACTCCCGATAGTGCAAGGAATAGTAAAAGCTCCAGGGTCTTCTAGTTTCGGGGCCATAGAATGCAAAATCGCACTAACTTGGTGCGTCATCTTTATTGTTTCACACTCCAGAGAACGCTTCTTGGTGACTAAATCCTTCATAAATTTTGCGTACCCAGGCATTTATTCAAGTGCCTCCACTAAAGGAACATTGATGGTGAGGCTCTTCATCATGTCTATGAATTTCTTGAACTGATTGTCATTCTTTTGCTTTGCTAACCACTGAGGATATGGTGGAGGTGGTCTAGGCAAGGGTGCCTTGGCCTTGGGCACCGTCGGCTCGGGTATATCAATAATGTGTTCCCTAGACGGGTTCACGACATCTTGAGTCTCTACCCCGGCCTCATCATTAATATCAATCCGCACATCATTTGTTACTATTGGTTCAACCACATTGTCAACATTCAAAGGCACATCATCATCATGCGACTCAACTTCATCATTCACAAACCGATTCTCATCCGAGGCATGCACATAACCGTCTCTTCCACTCCTAGTTGTAACTGCCATCACATGATTGTTACCCCCCTTTGGGTTCACTACCGTGTCACTTGGTAGCGCACCTTTAGGTCGGGTATTTAAAGCTTGAGAAATTTGTCCTATTTGAACCTCTAGGTTCCGGATGAATGTGTTATGTGAAGCCAATTGTGCGTCAGAATCTTGGTTCTTTTTCATCATCTGCTCGAACATCATCTCTATCCGTCCCATATCACTCCCGGAAGAACTAGGCCCTTGCGACTGAAAGGGGGGGTGGATTGTTTGGTTGTTGGAACATGGGGGGCCTTTGAAAGCCCTGCCCCCTACCACCATTATTCCACCCTCCTTGATTGCTATTGTTGTTGCTCCAATTGTTTTTGTTCCCGTTCCAATTGCCTTGGTTGTTGCCTTGATTACCCCAATTGTTGTTCTGATTGTTATTGTTCCAATTGTTACCACCTTGTTGTTGATTATTGTTATTCCAATTTCCGCCACCTTGTTGATTGCCCCAATTGCCTTGGGGGCTCCATTGTTGATTCCCTTGATTTCCTCTATTTCCTTGGTAGTTATTGACATATTGGCATTCCTCACTTTAATCATCATAACACTCGTTCGAATAACCACCACCATCATTGTTGTTGTCAAATTGCTCACAATTACCTTGTTGTTGTTGTTGCCCTCTTGGCTTCTTTTTTAGCATAGAAACATTCTCCATTGCATTGACTTGGCACGGATTTTGTACTTGTTGCAATTGCACCTTCGCCAATTGATTCATTGATGTTGTAAGTTCGGCAATAGCTTGGCCATGGTCATTCAACTCCTTGTACAAATGGATGACCGTGGGGTCACCTTGAGGTACATTCGCTCGGCTTTGCCATGCCGAAGAGGTGTCGGCCATTTCATCAAGTACATCGCATGCCTCTTGGTAAGAAAGTTTCATAAAGTTCCCACCGGCCAATTGGTTCACAATGCACTGATTCGTGGTGTTGATGCCCCTATAGAAAGTCTGCTGGATCATCGCCTCAGTCATGTCGTTGTTAGGGCACTCCTTCACCATTGTTCTATATCGTTCCCAGATCTAGTGCAATGGTTCCGTTGGCATTTGCTTGAAGGCTAGAATTTCATCCCGAAGAGCTGCCATATGACTTGGAGAAAAGAACTTGGCGATGAATTTGTCCGCCAATTCATCCCATGTGTGAATAGAATGATTTGGAAGCCTTTCTAACCAGTCCAACGCTTTACCCCGAAGAGAAAACGGGAAAAGCCTCAATCTCAACGCATCCTCTGACACGTTTGTTTGTTTGCTGCCCCAGCAAGTATCTACGAACCCCTTCAAGTGCTTGTATGCATTTTGGTCGGAGGCGCCCGTAAAATATCCCCTTTGCTCGAGCAAGGTCAACATGACATTTGTGATTTGAAAGTTCCCCGCCCGGATTCGGGGAGGAACAATGGCACTCGCGTACCCTTGATTCGGAAGAACTCTTGGGACTGCTCTTGGCGGTGGCGGAGGAGGGTCTGGAATATGATTGTTGTCATTTGCGTTGGCCGGACGGCCTCTTCGTGGACTTGAGGTGGGATAACCTCCTCGGGTTCAAGATCATCTACCTCCTCCCCCGCATTCACGTTGCCAAGAGGGTCGTTTGAATTGAGAGCCATAGTACCTGATTGATCGACACAAACAGAATTAGTAAACAAGAAGGAAAGAGAAGCAAAACACAAAACTAGCTACACAGATAGTTAACACCGTAAGCTCCCCGACAACGGCGCCAAAAAGTTGTTCGCGGCCGTCTCAACACAACACAATGGTAGGAAGAGTGGGTAGCAATAACTAATACCCGAATAGTGGATCGGGGTCGAATTTCCACATGGAGCTTGGAATGGAGTTGTATTTCCTGTTTAGCCTAGAATTGCGTTTGTACTTCTAATTGCACTCCTAACATTTTTGGGGGTTTTTATATTTAAAACTACTATTGTGAACTAAGGATTAAAGCTAAAGTATGCTAAGGAAATATAGCTAAGTTGTGCTTAATATAGGAAAAAGGCACTAGGGTCGTGACACTACCTAGGTGGCTAGCTAACGGGTAGAAGCTACTAAGGGGAGATTGATAAATCTGGGTTTATTGCTATAGCCGTTGTGCAATTGCACTCATTCTCACACCTCTCGGTAGAGAGAACGATTTTGCTCAATTGACTCTCTCGAGACCAATTAGGTAGGCCAATTAGACCGGGCAACTAGGGCTCAAGTAGGGTAGTTACTCTTTCGAGGTTTAACCCTTAGTTGGGACTACCATTCTCATGGGTCCATCCCAATTCCTTGTTGAGTTAACTTTTAGGGTCATATGACTCTCTTTCTCAAGAAGAGTTAGACCCACTAAGCTTGAATTCATGTTTGCAACCACAAATTCTAGATTGAAACACAAAATCAACCCAAATAACAAATACCCAATCTCAATCTCACCCTAGAATGCAACACACATTAATTACCCACACTAGGGTTGAGCCACAACCCTAGCTAATGGGTTTAGCTAGACATAATTAAAGAAGAAACAGTAGAAGCAGATGATGAAAATAACATAATGATTGATTACTAATTAAAAACTATGATATTGAAGAGGAAAATTGCCAAAATAGGTTACACAATGGTTCTCACAAGCACAACCCTTGTTCAGAATCTAAAAACTTCCCTAAAAATGGTAAAAAGATCTATTTATACCGAGCTGGAAATTTTGGACAAAAATACCCCTGCGGGGTCAGCGCGGACCGCGCAAAAAGGTAGCGCGGCCGCGTAGGCTCTTTGAACTCTAACATTTCATCTTCTGAAGTTGGGGGCCGCGGACAGCGCACAAATGTAGCGCGGCCGCGGCGGAGGGTCGGCGCGGACCGCGCAGGAATGGGGCGCGACCGCATAGCTTGATTTGGCCAAAATTCCATGTCTCTGAATCTCCTTCACGCGGACCGCACTGATATGTAGCGCGGCCGCGTGAGACTTAGGCCTTCTCTGAACTTCCCTTGTGCGGACCGCGCAGGAATGGGGCGCGATCGCGTGGCTTGCACCTCAAATTACCCCTCTCTGAATCTCCTAGCGCGGCCGTATGACATATCAGTGCGGTCCGCGCTAGGTCTTCCTGTTCCCCACTTCACTTGTTCTTGACACTTGGCAGGTTTCACTCCGTTTTGAGCCGATCTTTGGCATTTGTCATCTTGTCGCTCAAACCTGCAATCAAGCACAACTTGTAAGCCTTTTGGGACTATTTCGTGGCAATTTGTAACAAAAGCAATAGCACGTAAGGGGTATAATTATAGTAAAATCCTAGCTTATCTGTGCCATAGCATTGTTGGTAGGGGAAATGCTTGAGATGAATTCACAGTAGGATGCTCCTGAGGTTGAGCCAATGGGGGGATATAAGCAGGGTTGGCGGGGTAAACCGGTGGTGGGTGCCCTTTTGCCCAGGCCTGGTACATTTCAGCCATTTGCTGCTTTAACTTATACATCTCTTCTTTCATCGAATTAACATCCAACTCTTCCACCTCTTTTGACGGATCGACAATACTTGCCTCTAGTTCTTGGTTGGCCATGTTCAGCTTGTCTTTTGACCGGGTGTTGTAGGAGTGAGTTGCCAGAATGCCAATCAACTAACCACCCGCCTGAACTCAATACATCAACAACAACCTTGTTAGCGATTAGGGCTTTAACAGATTGGTAACCGCACATTTTTGGGGAATGAATGCACCTAAGCAGTTAACCGTTTCTATTATGCATTTGATCGGTTGCTTGCGTCATCCCGGCTTTCCTTATTTCCGTTTGCAACTTCCCTTTTTCTCTTTTTTTTAATTCTTGCCTTCCTCTTCTCTTTGTTTTTATTCTCTCATTTCCCTCTCTTATTTTGCCGTTGCTTCCTTCTCACGGTTTCTTATTTTCTTTTTTTTTTTTTATTTTCTCTCTTTTTTTCCTCTTTTTTTATCACTCTTTTTCTTTCTTTTGGTTATGGTTGAATCCTATGGAGATTGCCTACGTATCATGACCCCGCATGAATCAGACCGAGCGTAGTTCTGGGAGTTAAGTGCAGAGAAAAAAACAAAATATTTTTGGGATTTCAAATTTCCATGAGGTAAAATAGTTTTTGATTACAACCACAAAAAGACTCGAAAAGGGGAAAATTAATAGACTCCGACTTAAAACAATACCAACAGACTCTGACAGAAAGATAAAAACAACAGATTCGAAAACCAACTAACAGACTCTAATAAAAGAAAATACAGACTTTGCAAACAGACTAAAAGACTCCAGTGAAAATCATGAATACATTAGTGCCTCTAATGCTCCTGGGGCCCGCAGGGCATCATTCGGCCTCGCCGCGGGTCTATGCGCTAAATCCCTTTGGAGGTGGTAGAGATCTTCCATTATCCGGCGGACGAACGTCATCACTGCAGCGAAGAAAGTGGTACGAGTCATGTCCTCGTACGCTTGGCATTTTATGACAATGTACTCAGCAATGGCTCTGATCCTCTCTCGGATTCTACCCTTTTCCTGAAGCAAACGCCCGACCTGCTGGTTCCGGGCTTCCAACACCTGAGTGTCGTGATGGGTTTGCTTTCGTAACTGTTGTATTTCTTCCTCCATATGGGCCATCAAATCATAACAGTGTTCCCTATCAGCTTTAAAATCCTTGGCTTGCTTGATCATTTTGTTCTCAACGGTGATGACCCTTTTCTTTAACCCCGCAACCTCATTGTCGTATTGCTTTTTTAACTGTTTAACCAGGCTTGCTCGTTCTTCCGCATTCTTAGCCAATTTTGTTCGAGCCCTGGCTAGTTCACCCTCTGCTTTGTTCAAATCAAAACCATACTCATCCACTTTCTGCCTGAGGTTCTTTATAAGCTTTTCATCCTTTGCACTTCTGGCGGGATTTTCGGCCGCTATTTTCATTTTCTGAATCTGGGCTCGAAGGGCCTCATTTTCTTTGGTTAGCTTTTTCTTTTCACCCTCACCCGCCGCGGCTTGCAAACCATTCTCGAATTGAAGGTCCTGTGTCTCTTGACGACTCTTGGCGCAACCAGATACTTGTGTCTCAGAGGAATCTCAGCGCTCCCAATATATCCGACTATTTCTTCCAAAGTTGGGGGTGAGTTCAAAATCTGAGAAATGAAACACGTTGTGGGCCGGGTCCCAGAATGTAACCAACGCCTTTATGATGTCCCCTCTAGGCCTGATCTTCAGCAACCTGGTAAGACCTCCCAAGTATAGATTGACCTTATCTTGCCCTGATTTACCCAGGTCTTCCCACCACATACACAGCTCCAAAGGGATTTTGTTCATGACTGTTGTTGGCAAATTTTGACTCGTGCTCATTCTGCACATTTATTAAGGTGATTAGGCAAAATCATGATTCATTTGACTCAATACAAGGTTGACACTGTTTTTTTTCAAATTTTCATTTCAAAAATAAAACCCGGCTTTGCAAATATGACCTTTTAGCATTTCCGGGAGAAGATTTTAAGGTTGTGCTTGCTAACTGGCCTAAAAATTCAAAAAAGAGACCAAAGGCGGTTGTTCTTGCAAAAACAGCCTTCCGGCGTCCTTTTGGGGACATTCGGCTATTTGACAAGAATGGCACCGCCTTAATTATTTACAATAAAAATAAAATTTTTGTTCTTTTTGGGCCTGTTTTGCAAAAAGAAAGTTGGACCCGATGAGAGTTGCCTACGTATCCCTCACCCTGTGAGAATCAAACTGGCGTAGTTCGGGCAATTTTGACAAAACAAAAACCAACTTTTTTTCTTTTTTTTTCTAAAACCTGGGTATTTGTTCTAGACTTGTGTACCCGAGCGGACAACTCGAGCCGAGGAGGGGGCTACGTACCGGGAACCAAAAGGCCATCCGGCTTAGTAACTTGTCCGAGCCTCTTTCAAGGTATGACGCTAACAGAATAGGGAGTCACGACCAGCGAGCAAATCCCCGAAGATGAGAAGAGAAGGGTTTCGTAGCAGTTTATATACAGTTCAGATAATATCAAAGCGGTAAAAGCAACATTTAGCACATTAGGCCCAAACATGTAATAAAATCAGATAATAGATAAAGCCAAATATAACAATTCATCTAAGCTCGAATTCTGAACCCTGAACCAGAAGTTCTGGGTTCTGTCCCCAGCAGAGTCACCAGAGCTGTCACACCTCCTTTTTACCTACACCCCCGGAAGGGGTATAAGGGAGTTTGTCCAATTAAAGTGACAATCGAAACGGGATTATTTGTTAAAAGATTCAGAGTCGGCACTTGGGAGATTTATGGTGTCCCAAGTCACCGGTTCAAATCCCGAATCGAGGAAAGATTGACTCTGTATTACAGTCCGCGAACCAGAAATCCGAGTAAGGAATTCTATTAACCCGGGAGAAGGTGTTAGGCATTCCCGAGTTTCGTGGTTCTAGCACGGTCGCTCAACTGTTATTATTGGCATAATTATCTGATTTTAAAACATATTTTGAACCTATGTGCAATTTTAGCCTTTTAACCGCTTTTATTTAATTAATTAAAGGAAGATTGCAACGTCATTTAAAACATGTTTCGAACCACGTCACATAAATGCACCCGCAGTCCGCAACACATTTTATCTAACGTTGAGATTTGGATTTGGGTCACATAAATGCGCACCCGAGTTTAGGAAGGTAGATTATTAAACTAACGCGCCTAAAGCAATTACGCATTTGCAATTTTGCGAGGGCCATGAAAATTTACTAAATGGCACGCCTCGATTTCTAAGGATTTTAAAGAATGTTAATTAAAAGAGGGCCATGCAATTGTCATTTTTGTTTGGCACGGCGCGCCTCAATTTATTTTAAAAGGGTAATTCAAACTAGATTTAGGAGGACCAGAGATTATTCTTGTTTAATATGGCACACCTCCACTAACTAGACTAACCATATGAGATTTGAAGAAACTATGGCTACTCTTAAGTCAAGGCTCAAACCCAAATTATTAATTATAAGGCTATCTATACTTCATTTTTCAAAGTTGGGGCCTAGATTGAGGCCCATGAATCAATTGTAAAGGAAAGAACCCAGAACGCAAAACATACAACACCATTGGTCTGTGCCTCCCGATTCAGGCCCAAGGGAATTCTCAACTTCCAAAGAGGGTACATTAAGATTGCAAGGTGTTCAAGCAAGCAAAAGGGGCATCCCATTACATGCGCTTATTTAAGCCCAGATTTCAAACACACAAAACACAGTCGATGGCCCAAATATTATCAGAATGCAAATCAAATGGAGACATACTACTGAATTAATGATCTCGCCCCTAAATGCTAATATTCCACCACAAATTAATTAATACGAACTTCCAATTTCATCTTATCAAGCATTTGAATCAAGTTTACTGAGTGAGAAGCCCTACGGTAGCAAATCAAATCATTGAGCCCATAATACAAACCCAAGGACCTATAACTTATTACCCTCTTTACTAAAACCACAATGATGCCAAAGTTAATGAAATACTCATGCTTTGCAATTCTAATTTGTTCTTAAACTAGCCTCCCACAAACAAACATATGAGATTAGAACTAACAGAGGCTATTAAAAGGATGTTTTAACCAAGCGCAAACCGTGATGCTTTCAGAATGTAAAACAGAGTCATGGACAATATGCCATACAACAAGCCCTGATTTCAAACGAAACACTAACTGTCATCTTCAAGTAATTTTCCCTTACCAAATGTTTAACAGTCCATTCATGCAATTAGAGTTCAAACAATATTACCACACCCAATATTCTGAAATTATACACTAAATCTAAGAAACTAAATCACCCTAAGCTATTAGCATGAACCAGCACTCAGCACAAACCAGAAGTTGAACTACACAAAACTGAAGCATCTAATAACACATAATGGTAGTAATTAACAGTAAATACATCATAAATTTAAGATGTCTATTCAAACTTCAACTTGAACTTCCAAATCTTCATACATGCTAGTCAATACTCAGTTCCATGACAAGTTTTGATAGTGTACCTGGGAATTTCAAAAGGAAGAAGAGGTGAAAGCAATGAATAGCAACAGCAGACCAGCAAGGAGATAATATCAGCAGAAATCAACTCCACCCAGCAAGAGAATCGTAAGCCAAAACCAAACTCAAGTAAAAACTTTTCAACCAAACAGATTCAGTCAATTTTTGAAATCTAAAACCAATAAAATGACAAATCCTTTTCAAATCCCAGAGAATCAGTCCCACCTTCTAATTCAAACCATTTTAAAACTCCAAATGAATCGCAAGTTGCTTCAGAGGTTGAAAACTTCAGGAATCAAAGAAGAAAATTCAATAGAACAATATTCTTTCTCTCAAAGTTCTAGCCGTTCGTATTTTCTGAAATCTGATCTCTAATTCCCTACCTTGAAAGGCAAGAAAGTGATGCCTTTATAGGCAGGGCAATAGGGCAGCCCTTATGACTCTAATTTTGCATTCTGCCCCCTTTCCAATTTTGTTTTTTGCTACTTAATCCTTGAAAATCTGACTTGTTTGCCAAGTAAGGCTCTTTTCAGCTTCTAGGAGCTTCCTAGGCAGTTATTTGGGAGATTCCCCCACCTAATTACCCATAGTACCCCTTAATTCCCATGTTTTTACTTTAGTCTCAACTATCTAACTTTCAGCTTACGGGTCAATTTAAACAGGATCCCATTCAGACCCTGGGCTTGCCTACTATGGCCCAGCTTCATCAACTTCAGGCCACTGACCATCGAGCATTGAGGCTAGCTGAACAGGGCCGTCTGGGCCAAAGAAAGAAAAGAAACGAGAGAGGCAGAGAATTGAGTCTAAAGAACTCAAACGATTCCCACCAAACAAAAACAAACTCAAATAACCTATCAGCAATTATGAACCAAACAAATGCATTCAAATGAAATAACCAAACGGGCCACTTAATAGCATCTGGCCCCAAAAGAACTTAACCGATTTTAATGCTAACTATGAACACCACGCGAATTAATTCTAACCCTTCTATCAAAATTTAAACAATATTTTCACGACCCCAACCCCGGTCGTGATGGCGCCCAACACAATGCTAGGCAAGCCCGACCATTTCGGCACTCTCAATCCCTCACATAGAGTTCGTTACCAATTAACAGGGTTCAACTACCAAATTAACATAAAACACAAGTCTGAAACAGTGGATACAATGCGCGGAAAGAACGTAATAACATCACTACAAGCCCACCGATCCGGTGTCACGAGTCAAGAGCCTCTAATACAAGTCTGAGAAACAGCCTAAACAAAAGATAGTCTAAAATACTGAAAGTAAAGAGGATAGAGAGAGAAATCGGGTCTGCGGATGCCATGCAGCTACCTCGATGACTCCGGTGAGATCTAAACAACAGAGATAGCTCAATCTACGCCTCCGGAATACCTGTATCTGCACACATGGTGCAGGGAGTAAAGTGAGTACTCCGACTCAGTGAGAAATAGCAATAAATAATGACTGACGGAAAGAAATCTCGAAAAGAAACACTAAGCAGTTCTATATCGAAGCAGTAAGAACATTTAAACAGCAACCGAATGAAGAAATCAGGTAAAAAACCATTAATCCAGTACTCAACTCATTTATTCTTCACGATAACCGAAATTATAATTATACCGCTGCGGCGTGCAGCCCGATCCATATAGTATACTGCTGCGGCGTGCAGCCCGATCCATATATATACTGCTGCGGCGTGCAGCCCGATCCAATAATAATAGTCGACTGCGCTCACTGGGGGTGTGCAGACTCCGGAGGGGCTCCTATAGCCCAAGCGCTATACTACTGCGGCGTGCAGTCCAATCCATATGAATGTACTGCTGCGGCGTCCAGCCCGATCCAATAATATACTACTGCGGCGTACAGCCCGATCCATATAAATATATACTGATGCGGCGTCCAGCCCGATCTATAACATATCAAATACCCTCACTATAGGGTTGTCAACCCCTCTCAGTCACTATTAACTTAGCCTCTCGGGCATACTAAGATAAGATAAGGATCCCAGCCCACATATACTCTCCTTATTGTTTAGTTATTCCAAAGCCAGCTCATATTAGATTAAAAAGTTAGAAACATGACTGAGGGTATGATTTTAACGAGTAAAGTGAGATCAATCATGTACAATTACCCCTAAGGGTTCTACAGGTCGGCACAAGGCCCCAAACATGGCAACTAGACCAAACTATAATGATATAATTTAAGTCTCAGTAAAAAATACAGTAGAATCATCAATCGGGATGGACCAAGTCAAAATCCCTAGCAGTAATGGACCCCTCGCTCATCATGCAGCGTGTGTCTCACCTCAACATAGCACTACGTTGTGCAAATCTGGGATTTCAAACCTTCAGGACATCATTTATAACCATTACTCACCTCAAGCAGGCCAAAGTCCTAGCTCGCTCTGCCCTTGCCTCGCAAATCAACCTCCTCGCGTGTCGCATCTGGCCAAAACCACAACGAATACGTTACAATAGGCTAAGGGAATATAACCCAATCGAAAAGACTCGAAAAACATCAAAATTCACGAAGTTGGCAAAACCCGAGCCCTGGGCCCACATCTCGAAAAATCAGAAAATTAACATCACTGGATTCCTTATCTCGCCACGAGTCTATACATATCAAATTTACCAAAATCGGAGTCCATTTGACCCCTCAAATTCCATTTTGAAATACCAAATTCCCAAGCCCTAGCTTTACCCTCTTTTGATGAATTTCCACAAATTTCCATGTTAATTCTACCATTAAATCATGTATTACGGTCAAGGAACTCACCTCCAATCACACCTAGTCGAAATCCCCTTCAATTTCCGTCCAATAGCTCTCAAGGTTACTCAAAAATGGTGGAAATGAGACTTGGTTCGCGGATGAAATGTCCAATAAAAACCTTCTGCCCAGGCTTATTTTCCTCTATGCGAACGCGAGGGACCTCTCGCGTTCGCGATGAACAAAATCCACCTCTGCCAAAAATAGCCTTCCCGAACGCGATTGCACCGAAGCGAACGCGAAGGTCTGGAACCTTAAGCTTACACGAACGCGGACAGTACCACGCGAACGCGAAGGGCAAAAGCCATGGAACCCCACTCCTTATACGCGAACGCGTATGCCTTCACGCGAACGCGATGACTCAACACCTGATCCTTCCGCGATTGCGAGGCCCAAGACGCGAACGCGAAGGCCAAAACACTGGTCCTGAAATTTCCTTCTACGCGTTCGCGACTCACCAACGCGAACACGAAGACCAATTCTTCTGCAACAAAATAGCTGGAAACCTGAACTCTTCAAAGGCCAAAATTGGTCCGATTGACCATCCGAAATCATCCCGAGGCCTCCGGGACCTCAACCAAAAGCATCAAACCATCTTAAAACATCATTCAAACTTGTTTCAATCATCAGAACACATCTAACAACGCTAAAATCATCAATTCACACCGAATTCAAGCATAAGTTTCTCAAAAACTTCCGAAATATGCATTTGATAAAAAACCCGACCAAAACACCTCCGAATGACCTGAAGTTTTGTACACACATCCAAAATCACCTAACCAAGCTACAGCAACTCTCGGAATTCCATTCTGACCCTCGGATCAAAATCTCACCTATCAACCGGAATTCGCCAAAATACTAACTTCGCCAATTCAAGCCTAATTCTACACCAGACCTCCAAAATCAATTCCGATCACACTCCTAAGTCACAAATCACCCTCTGAAGCTAACCAAATAACCGGAAATCACATCCGAGCCCTCTAACTCATAAGTCAACATCTGGTTGACTTTTCCAATTCAAACCTTCCTTAAAGAGACTAAGTGTCTCATTTCCATCCAAAACCAATCCAAATCGACTCATTCACTCAAGACTCTTATAATAAAACATAAGGAAGCAGAAAATGGGGAAACGGGGCGGTAACTCACGTGACGACGGGCTGGGTCGTCACAAATATTAACTCATGGTTACTACTTAACAAGACTAGTTAAAAAATAGAAACGGAGGGACAAGAAAAGAACAGGAAAGAATGAAGATGGAGTAGAAATATAGGAAAGATAAACAGAAACACAAAGAACATACCCCGAACCGGCCAGAAGCGAACTCGCTAAACCTTGAAGGACTTCTTCAATTTTTGACCGGAATAGCCCTTAATCGTGTGTTTTCATGTGAAAACACACGAGTAAAGTCCATTACAGTCCAAAATCTTCAATAAGCCCGTTGATTTGGACTTTGGGGATTTTAGGGTTTTCTTTCAAAACCAGATTCGAGTGGACTCAGGAGGATTCGAAGGAAATGGATTGGAGTTCTGGAATGAGGGGGTTCAAGGGGTTCAGGGGTGTTAATTTGGTGGGGAAAAGAGGTGGCGCCGCCACCTTGAGGCGGTGGAATTTAGGGGCGGCGATTTAGGGTTTGGTGAGAGTTGGTCTCTGAGAGAATGAACTGAAGAAGACGAGATAGGGGGGAGGAATTTCGGATAGTTATATATTGGAACTCCCCCAGTTCTAAGCCGTTGGATCAAAGATCCTCGACGGCCCAGGTCAAATGGCATAATAAAACGGGGTCGTTTGGTCTTAAGGGGAGACGGGTCGGGGAAACTGGGCTGGGTTTGGGATCAATTTGGGGTGGGTTTTGGATGAAATAGCATTGGGCCTGGGCAGAAAAATTAGAGACAGGTCCAATTGAAATTGCTCTATTTTCTTTTCATTTTTCTGAAAATTCCTTTTTTTTCCTTCTTTTTTTTTCAAGATTAAATAAAAATCTAAATTAATTCCTAGAACCTAATTAACCTAAAAAATACTAATTAAAACTAAATAATAATTGACACAATTAATTAAAAACAAATTAAAAGAAAAGCTACTCAAAATAAAAGTTAAGATTAAAAGTGCAAATTAAACTATTTTTGTGATTTTCCTTTTTATAAAATAACCTAATTACTAGTTAATTCTTAAAATGCAAAATTAACTCCTAAATGCAAATGCCAAGTATTTTTGTATTTTTCATTGATTAAATAACATAAAAGTGCACAGACAAATGCAAACAATTAACAGAAAAATAGCAAAAAAATCCATAAAATTGCAAACAATGGGAAAAATTGTTTTGTTTTGAATTTGTTGAAGTAAATCATGTAGGGAAAAAATCACGTGCTCACAACGGTTCCGGGTCCGTTTACCCAAAATATTGACCGAAGTCAACTTAAATTCAATTTTAAAAGCAAAATTAGCATTTTAATCAAATTTTCACATAAAAGCGTTCCGGATATACGCCCGGGCTGTGCACGCAAATTGAGGTGAGATAAAAGGAGGTTTTTAAGGCCTTGAAACATAGAATTGACTTGTAAATCAAGTGATGACCTTTTGGGTCATCACACCTACCCCTTCCAAGTCGGCTACACTCTCCCTCTCCTTCTACTGGCGGAGGAATTTTGTTGTTATTACGGCGTTTGCCCAGCTCAGCTCGCGCCGTACCTTTATAAACTTATAAGGATGCTCACCAAATTTGCTGAGCTAGCCGAGGTCAAACTCACACTTCGGCATTTAATACATCTGTTCGCTCCTAGCTTTTATAGGGGGACGATGTTGAATCTTCTCTATCGAGGAGGAAAGTTCTTGGTGGTGAAGATGGATGACAAAGACAACCGCCAATTCTGGTTCAACTTCTTCTTCGTCAGTACCGAGGACGTGGTGGCCAACATCGACGGTTTTCCTAAGGCTTGGAATTATGCTCATAAGTACCTAATTTCCTTGTTTGTAGGTATATGATTTTACTCATGTGCTTGGTTGTGGGTTTTGACCTCTTCTCCTTTTCTCGTGCAGCTAAGACCTCGGCTAGGGGATCTTTGAGGAGGTCGAAAGTTCCCGCACCCTCATTCCGAAAGAGGAAAGCTACTACGTCCTCGGCTCCCGCCCTTTCTTTGACTGCGACTAATTCTATTTGTGCCTCGATCCCTCCGGTGGTTGCGTCCGAATCTGTCCCTTCTTCGACCGTAAAGACTTCGGCCATGGAAACCTCTTCTTCTCCCTTGTACCGTCTTATCGATGAGGACGACGAGCCTTTTCCTGGTGATGGGATTTGATGCCTCGTTTGAGGTGGGCTGTGGATGTCGTGGGGGAGAGGTCGGTGGCCACTGAGGTAGGAGATTGCGGCTTTGTCCTTCGGGAGATGGCATATGGAGCCTAGAGGCTAGTCTCGAGACCATTTTTTTGGAGGATATAGAAATACGACTTGAGGGGGCTACGCTCGAAGGTGTGGTGGGCCGTAATGGCCTTGTTCTTCCAAGACGTGAAGAGGCCTCGTCTTCCGGTGTTGTGGCGGACGTACCTCCTTCGATTGATGATAGAAGTAAGGCTATTGCTGAGGAGGATTTTGGATCTGATTTCAACATAGATGTAGATGAGCTAAGGATGATCGACGAGGGTCTTACTCAGCTTGAAGTGAGGTTGGAGGGGGTTCGAGGACTATTACGATCCCGATGGACCGTAATATTCTCGTGTATGCCGAGAAGATTATTCCTTCCCTTGTCCCTCTTAGTTATGAAGTTGAGGGTACGAACTTCAAGGGTATTGTTACATTTTGCATTTTCGTATGTTAAAGTTTCATTGTAACTTAATCAACGTAATTTTTGGGGTATATAAGTTTTACGTTATTATAACAGTGTTACGTAAGTGCCGGGAAGGTTAGAGGTTAACAAATTGAAGGAAATGAGTTTCGTCGAAGTTTGTCAATTTTGGATAAAATACGGTCCAAGTTATAATACCCGGTATTTATGGACTAGTGTCATACAAGATACCACATGCCCATGATAGTAAGGTATATAAAGTGTGTTAAAAGTGAGTAGTATTTTAAGTAATTTGAGATGATTCTTAATTATGTAAATAATTGGATAATTATGGATTTTTAGTGGGAGATTAACTATGTAATTAAGCTAATTAAGAAATATTGGATAAGCCTAAAAGGCCCCCAACGTGGCAGCAAGTCAATTAGGTGATAATGACTTAATTCATGTACTAGGTGGCATATCTTGGGAAATTTTGGGCTAAGTTATCACCTAAAAGTGGGGCCCACTTACTTTGATAAAGAAATAACCTCCCTATATCATTAAATGGAAATGGAAATGCTTGATAAAGTTACGGATGGGAATTCTCCAAAAAGTATTCATATGAACCCTTACAATGCTATAGCAGCGTGAATTGCAAATTTTAAGGGAGCCTGGTATAATCTTTCTCAAGAATATCATACATTTTCCCTTCTTCAATCTGTCATTACGTGTTTTATCACAAAAGACGTGTGTTAGAGGGAGTGTCAAGAGAATCGACTCAGGTATGTTAAGGTTATCCCTTCTTTCCTTTTGGCATGATCCAAGTAACGATACGTAAACATAATGTTATTAAATATATGGTTCTACTCTTAGTAACTAAGAAGGTCTACATTGTTCATTCCTATAACATGATATTTGTAAGCACATAATTTTGAGCCACGTAACTTTTAAAAGTACTATTTTAAAAATATTTACTTATTTTTATTTTAATAAGATTTCAGTCAACTTTTAGTTTTAATTCTGAAACATAAGTTTAAAAACACAAAAATAATTTTATAATATTTCTTTTCTTTTATATATATATATATATATATTAGCTTATTAATATTTATAATATTTATAACATTACAAAAAACACCAAAAATATTTTCTTTTTTATGCATAGTTCAATTTAATAATTTATTCTTATTAACTAAGATTAATTAGTAATTTTTGGTAATATTTTTTTTATTCAATGAGAAAGAATTGAATTTGGGCCAATTGGGAGCTCATTTTCAGTTTTTAGTAGCCCAGCAAGACAAAGGTCCATTCTTCCCAATCCCTTTTAGCCCAAATCCTTTTCTCACCCATCAAACCCCTCCCTCAATCATAACCATTGATTTACTTTCATCCAAGGGCCAATACTAATTCCCCACCCCTAATAAAACCTAACTATTCTTCTAATTCCTAAATTCCAAAGCTAAGAGCAGCACCCCTACATAAAAGATCCCCACGTCTCAGCTGCCCGACCCTTTCACAAAAAATTCGATCGCCGCCCACCCTAAGAACTTAGATCTGATTCTCTCAAAAATTGAGAGAACACGTTTGGACACATACACAAACACGAGGAAAATGGGAAAGGGAAGGGGGGGGGGGTAAGGAAAAAGCTAAAAAGAATGGACGAAAATAGGAAAAGCAGAGGATTGGGCATTTAAGGCGTTCTCGATAGGGCTGGGCATTGCGACCATTTTCTTTGCTGCTTCTTTTTCCCTCGACGTCTATCGTGGTCTCTCTTGGATAGATGGAAAATAATTGAGTTGTTTCTTTCTTGGCAAGGAATAAGAATGGGCCATAAGGTGGGTCTTGAACCATAAGGAATTTGTGCCAAGTAATAGATCATATTAGTTAGCCTATTTACTCCCCAGTAATATCTTGCCCATAAATTTGGCATCACAACAATCGCAAAGATTAGGAAAATAATTCAAATGTGCTAGTTGCTTTAGGCGCGATTAATGATAAATCATTGTGATTATGAGTACGGTTCACGTGGCATGGTCGCGAAATGTAAACCCCAACTCAAGTGCACGTTTCATGCGACTTGACCTCAACTTCAAACAATAATAAAAATTAACATGTTGTAAATCGCGGGTGCGTTTCACGTGACGCGATTTGCATGTACAAAAACAAACGAGTGCGCGACATCGCGACTTGCTCAAATAATTTCCATAAATAATTAAAAGCGGTAATGCACAAAAGGTTCTAAAACATGTAATAATTAGATAATTAGGTCAATTATTAATAGTTGAGCGATCGTGCTAAAACTATAAAACTCGGGAGTGCCTCACACCTTCTCCTAGGTTAACAGAATTCCTTACCCGGCCTTCTGGTTTTTGCAGACTTTAAAATAGCGTCAAATTTCCTCGATTTGGGATTTAAAATAAAACCAGTGACTTGGGACACCATAATAGTCACCCCAAGTGGTACTTTGAAATAAATAAATAAATAATACTATTTCGATTAATGTCACTTAAATTGCAAAAACACTCATCCCCTCAGGAAGAAAGAGGTGTGACAGCTCTGGCGACTCTGCTGGGGAACATAACCCAAAACTACTGGTTCAGGGTTCAGAATTCGAGCTTAGATTAACTGTTATACTTGGCTTTCGTTTATTATCTGACTTTTACGTGTTTGAGCCTAATGTGCTAAATGCCGCCTTTTACCGCTTTGATATTGTTTGAACTGCATATAAACTATTACGAAACCTTCTTCTCTCTGAGTCTTCTAAATCTTCTGGGAAGTGCACGCTGGCGTAACTTCTCTTCTGTTAGTGTCATACCCTAATTTAGAACGAGGATCGGATCAGTTACCAAGTCGGATGGCCTTTTGGTTCCAAGTACGTTGCCCCCTCCCCTCCTCGGCTCGAGTTGTCGCTCGGACACACCCTAGGATTCAAACCTAGAATAACATAGCCTCATGCCGGATCCCTAGTAGGAACATTTGTTTGCATCACATGCATTTGGCTTTGGGGACTCAACATAGGGGTTGGGTCCGTCTAGGACAGGTGTACCCAAAACTAAAAATACTATCCTAATGCATTTTATGTGCTACTTGTACATTTGTTTGATTTGGTTTGTATGTTGACCGGCTTTTAGAATAACGAAGGAAAATTGGAAAAAAAAAAGAAAAAAACCAAGGAGGGAGGAGAAGAGAGTGAAATTCACCTGGTTCTCATAAAATTCCGGTATTCAAAAATCGAACTGCATGTGATTTTACTCAAAAGGTGTTGAAAAATAGACTAAGATTTTGGAATATTCCCCGCTTCTGGCCGAACTACGCGGGGTCTGATTCTAACCGGATGTGAGATACATAGGCAAACTTCATCGGTTCTGTCACGACCCGGATTTCCCACCATCAGAGTCGTGATGGCGCCTACTCGTGGTAGCTAGGCAAGCCAACTTAATTACCTTTCCATCACTAGCAATTATCTTTAACAGTTTATAACATCAATATAGAACATAAAGTCTAATAAGAACAATAGCGGAAGTCTGTCTTAAAATGATGAATTTAAAACGCGGAATAGTCAAAAACAACCTCTACCCAAGATTTGGTGTCACATTACTCACGAACCACTAAGAATAAACTAAATACAAAGGTCTGAAAGAAATATAACAGATGTCCGTCTCGAAACAAGGAGGCAACAGTCTAAAAGAAAACAATGAGAAGAGACGCCGGGCCTGCGGACGCCTGCAAGGCTACCTTAGTCTCGTGAATATGAATCGCCTGCTTCCGAACTACTGCTGCTGCTGTTCCTCAAAACCTGGACCTGTGCAAAAATGCACAGAAGTGTAGCATCAGCACAACCGACCCCATGTGCTGGTAAGTGTCTAGCCTAACCCCGGCGAAGTAGTGACGAGGCTAGACTGGACACCACATAAACCTGTGCAGTTATAGATATACAGTAGAAATCGAATACAAAGCAATTACCAACATGGGAGGGGAAACATGCTATGGGGAGTTACAATAATAACAATAATCCAGAGTAACAACTAAAGCAACTTAGGTTCACAGTGAACAAGGAGTCAACAATCAAATGTAAACACATAGCCTCAATAATTGTTGCGGCGTGCAACCCGCTCCATGATTACCATTGTTGCGGCGTGCAACCCGCTCCACAATATCATTGTTGCGGCGTGCAACTCGACCCATATCACTTATCATATATCATTGTTGCGGCGCGCAACCCGATCCTCATATATTATTGTTGCGGCGTGCAACCCGATCCTCAACATCATTGTTGTTGCGCGCAACCCGATCCTCAATATCATTTAACAGTCTGACTTCCCAAACAACAGTCACAATTAAGGGGCATAAAATAAGCAAATATTTGACAACCATCCCGGCAAGGGAAAGAATCCAACAAGTCCAACCAAACGTCCCGACAAGGGAATAATCAACAACGCTTTCTCTTTCTTACTTTCCTTATCTTATAATTCACTTTACTAATTTGAGCCAACGCTCCAAAGAATCAAGTCATTTCGTATACTTCCAATATTCGTATCACAATTCGAGCCAATGCTCCAGGAATCAAATGATCCTATTACCGTTCACATGTTATTCACAACATATAGAAATCCTCCAATAAACACGGAGTTCACAACCAAATCATGATAATCACATTATAAGACTCACGGTCATGCTAGACACCAATGTATAGATACTCGTCACCATGCCTATACATCGTACTCGATCACATAGCAATTAGCAACAAGACTCAACTCCTATTCCCTCAAGCTAGGGTTAAACCAAACACTTACCTTAAAGCCTTGAAATCCACTTAATCCTCAACTATCGCTTTACCTCGTGATTCCACCTCCAATACAGTGATATCTAGGCATAATTAATTCAACAATATCAATAAAGACTCAATGGCAACTTCTCATAGCCTAGATATGAATTTTCTAGCATTATTCCAAAAATACCAAAATTAGACACCGGGCCCACATGGTCCAAACTCTAGGCTCGGACCAAAACCCGATCACCCATAACCCCACGAGTGCAAATATATAATTTGTTTTAAGATTCGACCCCAAATTGAGGTTGAATCACCCAAAATTCTCAAAACCCTAACTCTACCCAAAACCCATAATTTCTACCTTGATTTCATGTTTTTAGGGCTAGGAATTCACTAATTAATGAAGGAAATTGAAGGAAACAAGTTGAACAATGCTTACCCAAGAAGTTTTGATGAAAGGGAGCTTCAATGGACTCCTAAGTGCTTGGAGAAGGAAGGGTTTCGTGTGTTTTTATGAAAAATCCCGTGCTACTGTTCTGTTTTTAACTTAAAAATTCGCTGGGCAAAATTGCCCTACGCGATCGCAGAAATAGGGATGCGATCGCGAAGGGTACCACTGACTGGTCATCGCGATCGCGTGGAGGGTTACGCGATCGCGTAGAAGAACTACTCGGGGTCCAAGGATTTGGCTTACGCGATCGCGTGGTTCAAGACGCGATCGCGAAGGAAGACGACTCAGTGCTATGCGATCGCGTGGGGAAGAGCGCGATCGCGAAGAAGGAAATCCCTGTGTAAAAATTGCAGAAAATCTGATATCATCCTAAGTCCAAAACCACCCCGAACACCTCCGAAAACACTCTCGAGCCCTCGGGGCTCCTAACCAATCACACATCCTAACTCAATAACATCTTACGAACTTACTCGAGCGATCAAATCGCCAAATAACCTCAAAATCATTGGATCAAGCCTCAAAATCATCATTTTCCTTTCAAACTTCATAAACTTCAAACTTTAGATATTTAGGTCCGAAACACGTCAAACGACGTCCGATTTCGACCAAACTTTACAGAAAGCGCTTAACACATATTTAAGACTTGTACCGGGCGTCGGAACCAAAATACGAGCCCGATACCACAGTCTTTTAATCAATTTTCATTTCCATTTTCCTTAATAATTTCAGAAAAACAATTTCACAGAAAAATTCATTTCTCGGGCTCTAGACCTCGGAATTCGACTCCGGGAACATGCCCGAGTCCCATATTTTTCTACGGACCTTCCGGGACCGTCCAATCTCGAGTACGGGTCCGTTTACCAAAAATGTTGACCGAAGTCAACCTTAAATATATTAATATCAAAATTCTTCAAATTTTTCACAGAATTCACATATTTCAACATAAAAGCTTTTCCGGCTACGCGCCCAGACTGCGCACGCAAATTGAGGCAAGTAAAAATGGGGTTTTCAAGGAATCGGAAGCACAGAATGAATGAGGAAACAGGTGATGACCCTTTGGGTCGTCACAGGTTCCGACCCATAATTTTTAAAATCCAAAATTTTTTTTCCGTTACGTCCTTCTTTAGAAAATTCTTTTTTGAGACCCCAATTTTCAAAAAAAAAAAGTCCAAGAGAAAAAATATATTTTTCTTTTAATTTCTTCTCAAAATCCAAAAATATTGTCACTCTTCTTCAGAAGTTTTTCGTTCGAAAATCAAAAAGACAATTCAAGATTCAAAATATTTTATTTTTCTCTTTAGAAGTTTTTCTTTTATAAATTCAATATAAAAGTCAAAAAGTCCAAAAATATTTCCCTTCTTCTTTAGAAGTTTTTCTTTCGAAATTTCCGAAAAAATAAATTTGAAATTAAAAAAAAATTCTTTCTTCTTTGGAAGTCTTTCTTTTCAAAAATTATATATAAAAAATAATAATTCAAAATCAAAAAATATTTTCTTTATTCTTTATAAGTCTTTCTTTCGGAAATTAAAAAAAAATCAAAATCCAAAAAAAGAAAAAAAACATTCCTTGTTAGGAGCTTCATGGTTTGATTTTTATAAATTAAGAAAAAAAGAGTTAGTTTATTTTCTTTATTCCTGATCTTCCCGAATGTCACGATCCAAAATCCTACCGTAAATGTCGTGATGGCACTTAGTCTCTAAGACTAAGTAAGTCGTTTATGATAACAATTCAAGTATTTTTCTTTACTCTATAAATAATCGAAACCAACAGTGAAAATAAAGATACAACCTCCCAAGACTGGTAGTGCTGAGTCACGAACTCTAACTGAATACATGAAATAATCTGAAAGAAATTAAATATACACTACTGCTCGAATAATAATTGACAGTACGATAAAAGGGAAAGACTCCAAGGGACTGCGACGACCAAGTAGCTCTACCCTGAATCCTTGCGATCACCCTCTAACTCTGTCCGAGTCCTATATCCCCAATACTTGGCTCTGTACATAAAAAAAGGGAAACTTACACAAATGTCCCTAATAAATCTCAACTTACCAACCTCTAGCCATTAGTCATAGACTTACCAAAACTAGTGAACAAAAATTGAAAAACTAAATAATAGGGTTCTTTCTCTCAGAGAATCACATGCAAAAATCACCTTCCATATTTTTAAGCGTGATTAGCAACATTAGATACAAGACGGAAAGGAAATTTCATGGACGGGGTAGCAAATAAGGTGATGAAATACAAAAATCTATACAATATTCCAAAAATCTAAACAAAATAGGAACTTTTTCAATGGGTATAATTGAAATTCATTGAAATTATATAGATAAGTCAATATACAAAATTTGAGAAAGATTGGAGGTGATTTGGACTGGTTTTGTATCAAAATTCGTAATAAAATCGAGTTCAAAAAACTCTTCTGCGACACATGTATCAAACATGTATCACGCATGTATCATACACACAGGTATATATGGATATATATGTGATACACAATCGATACAAATATGATACATCTGTGATACACAAATGATACACAATGTGATACACATATCATTTTTTTTTCATGTTCAGCTTTTACTTCGAATTTTCAATTCAAACCACCTTAAAACTTCACCAAATCATCCCAAAACTGAGATTCAAGCTCCTTAAGTTGTGCCAAATCTATTCTAATAACACCCACTCAAAACAAAGCAAAAATCTGATATTTTTTGCTACAAATAGCTAATTGGCTAATTTGGCTAATATTAGTAATATTTTATCAATTGGCCAATTATTGTAATGAGCAACTTATAAATGGACATAGTTGGTAATTTCCCATAAAAAGATGTATAGAAGTGTAGTATAAGTATACCACAGCGGTACCCAGTAAGTATCAAGACTAACCTCGGTGGAGTAGTGACAAGGTACAGTCAAGACACTCACTAATCTAACAACCTCTGCAATATAGCATACAAAAGTAATAGGAAACAAATAATGATGATGGCAACAATAATCAACCAGTGATATAAACAGCAGGGCAACAAGAACACCATAAATATTGCTCAACTAATAATGAATAAAAGTGCAATCAATTAATCAGGTCCTTCAAATATAAATATTTCGCCTATACATCTTTCAAATAATAATCTTAGGATATAATACTTCCCAATAAATATATTTTGAATATACTTCCTTCAAATAAACATCTTGCGTACATAGTTCTTTCAAATAAATATCTTTCGGATATAATTCTTTCAAATATACATCTTTCGAATATAATTCTTTCAAATAAAAGTCACCATGTGACACCTTATTTCATAATCATAAAATACGGGTCTCAGCCCACTTTCATATTTTCACGGTACCTCGTGCTAATTTCTCTATCACAACCACACTGACAACTCACGTGCCAATATCATTTTAACTATATAATCACGGCACTTCATGCCCATATTTCATATCATAACTGCACGGACAATTCACGTGCCAATAATAAATTCATCATATTTTCCCGGCACTTCGTGCTCGTATCATAATCCGTCTCACAATATTCACAGGCTCATAACTTCAATATATGTCCAATTATTATCAAATTTACTGGATTTATAAAACAAATTGCACATTATATATACAAGAAATCACAACATCACATAAAGTCACCAACACAATATCCTCACATCACCACATATCATCCCTGACAATAGCCACCCTTATCTCTCCTATAGCCACCCTTATCGCTCCTATAATAGCCTCCCTTATCGCTCCGTTTAATAGCCACCCTTATCGCTCCGCCCAGACAAAATCCCAACACATAACCACAGTGAAATGCAACCCTTACCCACATAATATCAACAATGGAATGCCACCCTTATCCGCCACATAACAGTGACCAAATCACACAACATTTTACACGGAATATTATCACAACAACACAACACAACAATTCATATCGCAAATTGCCCATAGGCCACAACCAATTCCAGAGATACAACAAGATCAATTAATTTCACCACAAAAAGCCCAAGGCCCCACACAGCGTTTATAAAACCTCAAAACAACAACAAGGATGGAAAATAATTCATCATAGGACAACACCTTATTTATTCATATTTTCGATAATTATATTAGTGCCTTTTCTTAACTTATTTAATTAATTATTTACAAATAGAAAATCCATAATAAAATTATTTCCAGGAAATATCAATTGAACAAATACATGGAATTCACATAAATATCTAAGTGGCAATCACACCAAATTTAAACAACGGTAAACAACATAGAAATTTCAAATCGCGCCTTGAATCGAATTATGAGTTTTTAAATCTTCCAACTTTTATATTTTGCGTCCAAACATATCGAATCAATCCGGAATGACTTCAAATTTTGCAAGAAAGTCATAAATGACGTAACGGAGCTGTTCCAATTTTCGGAATCAAAATACGACCTCGTTATCAAAATTTCAACCTTTTGTCGAATTTTTCCAAAATCTCATATTTTCCAACTTTCGCCAAAATGCGTCGAATTGTCCTACGAACTTCCAAATCCAAATCTGAACATACGCCTAAGTCCGAAATCACCATACGAAGCTATTGACATCATCAAATCTCCATCCCAAGATCGTTTGCTCAAAAGTCAACTCTCCGGTCAACTCTTTCTATTTAAGCTTCAAAATGGGAATTTTTCTTTAAATTTAATTCCGACTCTTCCGAAAACTAAACTCGACCACACACACGAGTCATAATACGTATTACGAAGATGCTCGAGACCTTTAGTTGTTGAACGAGGCGTAAATTCTTAAAACAACGAGTCGTGTCGTTACATCCTCCCTCTCTTAAAACATATGTTCGTCCTCGAACGTGCCAAGAATTATTCTGAGGACTTCAAATTATTGAGTGCATCATTCCACACATACTCACGGGTGATTCTATGCCACCAGTAATTTAACATGGGCCCGACGCCATCTCCATCGAGATTATTTCTTTTATCCTCATTTACAACCTTTAAAGCCAATTTCTTACACTTCAATTAATTTCAAAAGGCCTGATCTTTTATATTAACACATTGTGCTAGTCTCAACCAACTATAGAAATTTCGTGCCTACACACACATTATACGTATGCCCATAATCACATCTCTAGTCATGGTAACTGTTCATAATTAATTCCAGCATCCTCAATTAATTTCATATTAATCAAAATCTTGTTTCACCTTTTCACAACACTGACAGCAACACGCAAGGCATGAAGACCTCATAATTATTTATCCAAATTAATGAATCGCATTTAATGACACCTCGACATTCACCTTATAGGTTAAAACTCAATATTTACAACGTAATTATGCTAGACATGCACATAAACACATAAAACAATTATCAAATAAGCCTAACAGGCATGACTATAGTACAATTTAAATTTCACAAAGAGAGAATTTAAACTCATAATTCTTCATCACAAGGACCTCGTCCTTATATAACTTCCACCACGTCATGTAGCCTAGTTTAGATATTTCACATCATATAAAAATGCGAGGATCTCGCCCTCAACTCTGAATCACAAATATTTTGCACATTGTGCCAACTGAAATTTTCCATTTCCTTTCTTTTTTTTTTTTTTTAATAAATTCCGTAAATAATTTTCACAACACATAATGAACCCACATACAGATAGGGCATATAATTCATAAAATTAAAATCAATTATTCCAAAAATCACATCAAAACCTACTGCAGTGAGTAATAAAAAGTCACTTTTGGACTCATAGCCCTCAATAGTGTACAAAACAATATACACTGGCTAACACCATCAAATCTCCCAACAGGGATAAGAATATAAGTGGGTCACAAAATTACGATGCTCACCCATAAGTGGAGCATAATAGGAGGACTCGCCTCAATATTCTGAACCAAATCAAATTCAGAAAAATTATCCTTTTATAACAATTCGAGGTCATACCTGTAACGACGCCATAGCAAATATATCAACGGAATGGGCCTCCCCCTCTGGGGCGTCCTCTACTCGCCTGTCCTCCACCCCTAACTGGCTGTGCACGTGGGGTAGTAATTGCATTGGGGCCCGTAGCCTGAGTGTTTTGATGAAATCCACCTCTCTCAAGTCTGGGACAATCTCTCAAGATGTGCCTAGTATCACCACACTCATAACAACCTCTCTGAGGTCGTGGCTGCTCGTACTGAGTCTGTGCCGGATAACTGGAATAACCACTGTAAGAACCTCGTGCCAGTGGTGCACTATTAAAATTTACTGGAGCACCCTGAGTACTCTGATGAGCGAACTGAGTTGACCGACTGCTAGAGCCTCCGCTATAATGGTTCATAGCTGAAGAGTAAAATCCACTGAACCCTCCAGTGCATCGAGACCTTTTGGTCTCCTTATACTCCTTTTCCTCAGCTGATACGCCTCGATTCTCCTTGCAATCTCCACTACTTGCTGAAATGGAGTATCGGTTTGCAACTCTCGAGCCATGCATATTTTAATATCATAATCGAGTCCCTCAATGAATCTACGGACCCGCTCTTTGATGGTAGGAACCAAAGTAGGTGCTCGACGAGCTAACTCACTGAACCTAATGGCATATTCTGACACTATCATGGTGCCCTGACGTAACCGTTCAAATTCTGTGCGCCACGTATCTCGAAGAGTCTCAGGAACAAACTCTTTCAAAGACATTTTCGAAAATTGAGCCCAAGTTGGTGGTATTGCATCGGCTGGTCTACCTTCTTCATAGACTTGCCACCACTGATACGCTGCTCCTGACAGCTGAAATATAGTAAAGGCGACTCCGCTCACTTCCACAATACCCATGATGCAGAGAATACGGTGATACTTTTCTAGAAATCCCTGAGCGTCCTCTGTAGCTGTGCCACTAAAAGTAGGTGGGTCATACCTCTTAAATCTCTCAAGTCTCTTTTGTTCTTCTTTTGATGCTCCTGGCCTGACCTCAGGTTGAACCGGAATGATAGGCTGTACCGGTACTACACCCGGAACTTGACCAATGTGAACCTGCTGCTCTGGAGTACGGGCTGTAGGAGTCTGAGCTGCTCCTCCTGTCTGTGAAATATTTGGTGAAATAAAGATCAGTCCCGCCTGAGTTAATGTACCAATCATGTTTAGGAATTGTGCTAAAGTCTCCTGAAGTCCAGGGGTAACCACAGGTGTTTCTGGTACATGGCCTCCAACTGGAGCTATTGGCGGCTCCTCAACTGCTGCTCTGACAGGTGTTCTAGTTGGGACATGTGCCCTTCCTCGGCCTCTACCTCGGCCCCGACCTCTTGCGTCCCTAGCAGTATGCGCGGGTGTTTGCTCTGTTGACCCGGTAGCACGTGTCCTCACCATCTGTGAGAGAATAGAGATACAAAGGCTCAAATTACACAATCAACAAATTCGCACGAAAGGAATGAAAGAAGGGACATTTCCTAACAATTTTGTAGCCTCTCGAAGATAAGTACAGACGTCTCCGCACCGATCCACAAGACTCTACTAAACTCGTTCGTGACTCGTATAACCTATGAACCTAAAGCTCTGATACCAACTTGTCACGATCCAAAATCCCACCATAAATGTCATGATGGCACTTAGTCTCTAAGCCTAAGTAAGCCGTTTATAATAACAATTCAAGTCTTTTTTTTTATTCTATAAATAATCGAAACCAACAGCGAAAATAAAGATACAACCTCCGAAGACTGGTAGTACTGAGTCACGAACTCTAACTGAATACATGAAATGATCTGAAGGAAATTAAATATATACTACTGCTCGAATAATAATTGACAGTACGATAAAAGGGAAAGACTCCAAGGGACTGCGACGACCAAGTAGCTCTACCCTGAATCCTTGCGATCACCCTCTAACTCTGTCCGAGTCCTATATCCCCAATACTTGGCTCTGTACATAAAAAAATGTACAGAAGTGTAGTATGAGTACACCACAGCGGTACCCAGTAAGTATCAAGACTAACCTAGGTGGAGTAGTGACGAGGTACAGTCAAGACACTCACTAATCTAACAACCTGTGCAATATAGCATACAAAAGTAATAGGAAACAAATAACGATGATGGCAACAATAATCAACCAGTGATATAAACAGCAGGGCAACAAGAACACCATAAATATTGCTCAACTAATAATGAATACAAGTGCAATCAATTAATCAAGTCCTTCAAATATAAATCTTTCACCTATACATCTTTCAAATTATAATCTTAGGATATAATACTTCCCAATAAATATATTTTGAATATACTTCCTTCAAATAAACATCTTGCGTACATAGTTCTTTCAAATAAATATCTTTCGGATATAATTCTTTCAAATAGACATCTTTCGAATATAATTCTTTCAAATAAAAGTCACCATGTGACACCTTATTTCATAATCATAAAATACGGTTCTGAACCCACTTTCATATTTCCACGGTACCTCGTGCCAATTTCTCTATCACAACTGCACTGACAACTCACGTGCCAATATCATTTTAACTATATAATCACGGCACCTCGTGCCCGTATTTCATATCATAACTGCACGGACAATTCACGTGCCAATAATAAATTCATCATATTTTCCCGGCACTTCGTGCTCGTATCATAATCCGCCTGACAATATTCGCAGGCTCATAACTTCAACATATGTCCAATTATTATCAAATTTACTGGATTTATAAAACAAATTGCACATTATATATAAAAGAAATCACCAAGAAATCACAACATCACATAAAGTCACCAACACAATATCCTCACATCACCACATATCATCCCTGACAATAGCCACCCTTATCTCTCCTATAGCCACCCTTATCGCTCCTGTAATAGCCTCCCTTATCGCTCCGTTTAATAGTCACCCTTATCGCTCCGCCCAGACAATATCCCAACACACAACCACAGTAAAATGCCACCCTTATACCCACATAATATCAACAATGGAATGCCACCCTTATCCGTCGCATAACAGTGACCAAATCACACAACATTTTACACGGAATATTATCACAACAGCACAACACAACAATTCATATCGCAAATTGCCCATAGGCCACAACCAATTCTAGAGATACAACAAAATCAATTAATTTCACCACAAAAAGACCAAGGCCCCACACAACGTTTATAAAACCTCAAAACAACAACAAGGATGGAAAATAATTCATCATAGGACAACACCTTCTTTAATTCATATTTTCGATAATTACATTAATGCCTTTTCTTAACTTATTTAATTAATTATTTACAAATAGAAAATCCATAATAAAATTATTTCCAGGAAATATCAAATCAACAAACACATGGAATTCACATAAATATCTAAGTGGCAATCACACCAAATTATTATATAAATACGAAATCGACAAACAAATAATAAAGCATGACAATCAAGGATTTACTAAGTTTTCACAATTTTTCAATTTAATACTTAAGGGTGTCTACAATTTTCAACGGACATAATTTGCACATATAAATCAAGTACGTACTCGTCACCTCGCGTACATGATTTTTCATTCAAACAATTTCCACATAAGACTCAATGCCTAAGGGAAAATTCCCTCACACAAGGTTAGCCAAGATACTTACCTTTTATGAAGTTAGTCCGATATTCCAAAATTGCCTCCTTGCTTGAATCAACCTCCGGATAGCTCTCCGATCTATCAAAATTAATTCTATAACTTCATTAGAATTCATTGGAAACAATTCCGGATAATATAATGTCGACTTAAAAATTTAACTCTAAAAAGTCAACCCGGGACCCCCCTCTCGGAACCCGACATATTTTCACGAAATCCGAACACCCATTCCGATACGAGTTCAACCATACCAATTTTATCAAATTCCGATAACAACTCGACCTCCAAATCTTAAATTTTCGTTTTTGGAAGATTTTGCAAAAATCTTGATTTCTTCCATCTAAATCCGTATTAAATGATGAAATAATCATGGATTTATGAAATACAAATATATTCAGAGTATAGGACACTTACTTGAGTCGAAATCGTGAAGAACACCTCAAAATCGCCCAACAACCGAGCTCCAAAAATTCCCAAAACGAAATGAAAAGTCACTGATTTTCGATGCCTTATGTTTATGTCATTTCCGCTTCTGCGTACTGAATTGCGCACCTGCGGAGTGGCTTTTGCGACTCAAAAGCTCGCTACTGCGATCCACAATGCCCAGGCCAAGCTCGCACCTGCGAAACCACTTTCGCTTCTGTGGTTGTCGCGTATGCGATGGCCAGGCGCATCTGCCCTTGCGCTTCTGCGGCCTTCTTCATCAGCTCCTGCCAGGTTGCTGCTGCGTTTCCACAGTGCACTGCCCAAGCAGCCATTGATCTTCCTAATTCCTCATTATTATCTCGTAAGTTTAATGTAATGCAACTCTATTTATTCTTCATAGTAGAGCCTAAACGTTGACATTTCATTCTCACATTTGCAACTGTATATAAGCTTCTGTTTTTTTTAACCTCCAAATTTCTCATTACAATGGCGTAAGCGCTTTGGTTACATGCAAAGAACCATGGCTCGTCTTAATATCATCTACACATGGATTCAAATACTTCTACTTTTAAGCAAAAGATTTGCTGCTTCTGCGATCACTCCCATGGCTGCCAACGTCCGCTTCTGCGCTTCCAACATCGCACCTGCGATATCGCAGGTGCGTTCCACTGCTGCGCTCCTGCGATGACTGCCATGTCCCTTCACATTTCGCTTCTACGATGCAAGGTGTCGCTTCTGCGCTGTCGCTTCTGCGATGAAGCTTCCACAGAAGCGAAAACATCAGCTGCTGCCCAGAAAACAGCAGCAATTTCAGCAGCTACCTCGGTCCGAAATTTATTCTGTTAACCTTCCGAAATTCATCCAAAGCCCTCGGGACTTTAACAATTTATACCGACATGTCCCAAATACAATACGAACTTAGTCGAGGCTTTAGACAACGGTAAACAACATGGGAATTTTTCTTTAACAATCTATACCGACCGGTCAACTCTTTCTATTTAAGCTTCAAAATGAGAATTTTTCTTTAAATTTAATTCCGACTCTTCCGAAAACTAACCTCTCGACCTTACACACGAGTCATAATACATATTACGAAGATGCTCGAGACCTTTAGTCGTTGAACGAGGCGTAAATTCTTAAAACAACAAGTCGGGTCGTTACACCGAACTACGCAAAGATCTAATTCATGTTTTCACATGATACGTAGGCAACCCACATCAGGTTCGATCAACCATTTTTAATTCAAAATCCAAAAGAAAAAAAAAGAAGAAAAACTTGATAACAATTGACTGATCACATTCTTATGTGTTCTTTGTTTTGAATTGTGAAGTAAGTTTGAGGTGGTCGGTTTGCGGTAAGCTGCAACACATCCATAATTCACAAGGTCCAAGAAAAAAATTCCAACGACGACTGACATTGAAGTTGTTACGAGTGGTTAAGAGACTTGGTGTTAGAGAGTTCAATAAGAGTCTACTGTGGTTGAGGAAAATAGAATACTGAAATAACAAATGACTGAAATGTGTCAAGCATGGGCCAATGGTCAAGGACCACCCCTTTCTCATGTTTTCCCAAAGTTCACACCCATCTCGACTACTACCACTCCGGTCTCATTGTCTGATCAATCCTATCCATCTGAGTTCAGTCTTTATCCCAACTGTACGATTACAACTGGAACTTCTGTTGTGCGTTCCCAAAGTGGGCCATTGATAACCAATCAGACAACCACTGTTGTTATGCCCGTGTTCACTAACCCACAGCCGACAGTGGTATAGAAGAAAAGTCATGAGTCACAATTTGCTACCCAACAAGAAGAGTACCGCTCGTACCAATTTGATTTTCCTGCAAAGATGGAGAATCCTTCCAGAAAGATGGCACAGGAAGAAATGATCCAAAAAATAAAAAGCTTAGAACAACAGCTGAAAAACATGCAAGTGTTCCCCGATGTCCACTTGCCACCTGGTTTCAAGACTCCTAAATTCGAAAAGTATGATGGACACGACGACCCCATAGCCCACTTATAAAGGTATTTCAATCAACTACGAGGTGCAAGAGGAAATGAAGATTTACTAATGGCTTATTTTGGGGAAAGCCTTACGGGGACAACCTCTGAATGGTTTACTGATCAAGACACCTCTCACTGGCATGTCTGAGATGACATGGCCCGAGCCTTTATCAAACAGTTCCAATACAACATGGACATTTCCCGGGATCGTAATTCTCTTTCAAATATGAAGAGGAAACCAACTGAAAGTTTCAGGGAGTATGCCATTAAATGGAGAGAACAAGCTACTAGAGTTAAGATACCCATGGATGAACACGAGTTGATCACTATCTTCCTTCAGGCTCAAGAGCCTGATTATTTTCAAAACATGATATCCATAGTGGGCAAATCTTTCTCGAAAGCAATCAAAATTGGGGAAAAGGTTGAGAATGGCCTTAAGACAGGCAGAATTATATGTCAAGCATTTCTCAAAGCCGCAACTCAGGCTTTCCAGATTGAATCTGATAATTTTAGTGACACGAATGATAAGGATGGAGAAATAATAATGACATCAGGGTCGAGAAGAGGTCCTAGGAGAACATATCGAAGGTATGACCAGCCTCGTCTGGTTTCCAACGATTCCCCTGAGCACTAATATCCACCTCAACCCCCACGATACCCTGTTGCTCCACCTTAGTATGTTGTCCAGCCACCAAGACACCCTAGAAGGCGAGCACCAGCACCGGAAAATCTCCACCAACCTCCACAGAATTTTCAAGTGCCCTATAACCCACATCCAAGCCAGGGGTATAGAGGGGAACAAAGGTTAAAAGATAGTTTTACACCAATAGGAGAGTCCTATGCAAGCTTGTTTGAGAAATTAAAGTATTATGACATGATTGCACCTATTCCTCCAAATTATGTTGACCCACATGCAAGAAGCTTTGACCCTTCTAAAAGGTGTGATACCATTCCAATGACCAGGGGCACAAAGTTGGAAGTTATCGGGATTTGAAAAGAGAAATAGAAAGGATGATCCAAGAAAACCTTATTGTGATCCAAGACAATGACACCCAGAACATTGTGGAGAATCCTTTACCTGCACAGGATGATGCACACTTTGTGGGGATGATACGTGGTGACATGGAGCATGAGAATCATCTCGGGAGCTTGTTGAATAGAGTTAATGAGATTGAAATTGGAGAAGGCCCTGATGATTCTAATGATCAATTTTGTGGCTAAATGTCAAGCTTAGCAATTGAAAAATCATTCCCTCCTCACTAAGAAGGAATCTTGGTAGCTTGTTTTGATGTTTTTTCGATTATCTGGGTTATTTCAGGGTTGTGATCCAGATTTTATTTGTTTTATCGAGTCAAACCCTTGTATCCCTCCATTCTGTTTGTGTGAGTCTTGTCTGTCTGTTTTGTTGCTATTTTCATTACCCAGGTTATTTAGGGTTGTAACTCGGATTTTAGGTTATTTGTCTTGTTGTTAAACTCTTTCATCCTTTACTCAATAAAATACATTTTGTCTTTTTGTGTCATTCCATGTTTAGTTCTTTCGCCGCTAGTTCTAGTGACATGACATGCATGTAGAATTTTTGGCCAGATCTTAGAAAATTGATTTGAGATTGAATAAAATAACTGAGAAAAAGACACTTTTGAGTATGAAAAAGAGTTAAAATATCTTGGAATTAAGCTCGAATAAAATTCAATCTAGAATAGTCATACCCGTGGAGGTTATGGATATATACCTTTGAATCATTGGGAAGATCGGGTTTGAGGAAGACTCAATTGAAGTTTGGGGGAAAGATTGACATTAATAGATGGAAAGTGTCTTTCGACCACGACACGTCATGATCCAACTGTAAAAATTGCATTAGACAAGACCAAGAAGGCAGATATGTTCCTCAATGCTATGATCGCGAAAGGATACTATGTTTGGTGTTCTCGAGGCTGGGAGGCCCTTTTTCTGCTACCCGAACACTCTATACCTATTGTTACCCCTTTTGAGTCTGTGTTATTTTCTTTGACCACCCTCTTTTGGAATCAAGTTTAGAGTCAAAAGTCCAAAAAAAAAAGAAAAAAATAACAATAAAAGTCCATGTCCCAAGAGTACAAATTGGGGCAACTCTTAGAAAGTTCAAGAAGAAAAGAAAAAAAAGAACGATCAAAGGTCCATGCCCCAAGAAAATAAAAGTTGGGGCAAGATGTTTTGAAAACAAAAGAAAAATAAGAAGAAGAAAAGGAAAAAAAAAGACAGAGAAACATAAAGAAAGATAAAAAAAATATTAGTTAGGTCAGATGTTGGAACTACGTTTGACCTGATTCCTTAAAAAAGGATACATAGGCAGCCTTACATGGTTCGGTCCAACCAAATAAGAGTCAAAGAAAAAGAAAAAATCTAAAAAATCCCAGTATCTGAAACTGGGGCAAAGATTTTATTTCATTTTTGAAAGAGTCGATTCCAAGAGTTGTAAGTCTACAACCCCCTCATTTTGAGTCTACTTTGAGCCTTATGTTGTTCCTTCTTTCCAGTCCTATCCAAAAACCTTCCAAATATAGACCTCCTGATCAGCCTTCAAGAATGCCAAGAGACACATGCAATGAGCAACAGTTGTCACATGACATAGAACACTGTCAAGTTGCTCACAAAAGAAAAAAAGAGGAAAGAAAAAGAAAAAGAAAAATGAGAGTCTTACTAGTGAAAACCTTCACGGGCACTATAAGACGACGGTAAGTAGAGATAAAGAAATGAGAGAGACTTGTTGATAAAAATCCCTCGGGGCACCACTAGTCGAAAGTGAGTCGTGAAGCTGATGCAAAGAATTGGCATAAACAAGCTCGACTTCAAAGGTCATAAGAATGGTAAAAAGGAAGATTGGATTAGTTTGATAGATCAACTGTTAAGTCCAAAATGCATGTCATGATCACTAAGGCTAGTTATTGAAAAAAAGGGAGAAAATGTCTTCCCTCTTTCCTTCCCGAAATGGGCATTTCTTGTTGATATTGTTTCTATGCATTATTGTGTCCCTTCACTCGGAGTCACTCCTTGTCAAAACAAGCAAGAAAAGATTTCAAAATCTACTTCCAGCTTTTCAGTTGCACAAAGTAAGTTTGGCCAGCACACTCAGGTGTTACAGTCAACATGCCTTGAGGATTCATGCAAAGGCTTCCCCCCAAAAGACCCTTGTCAGCCTACTTGGCTAAAGCAAGCAAAGATAACCTCTGTAGTACTGAACAGAGACTTTGAAGTGTGCACATCATGCAAAAGGCGCATACTCAGTTGCGACTGTCTATGACAAACAAATTGCTCAAAAGCAAGAAGACATTCAAGATATCAGAAAAGGTCACCTAAGCAAAGATCTCCAGTTGGGATAAGGCTGATTGAGCTACAAATACAAATGGTACTGGGTGTGAAACAATCAGGGTTGATGCAGAATAAAAGTCTCTTGAGACAGACTCAAGCTGATTGAGCAAAAGCCAAGCTGCCCAAGACTCAAGGCCACAAACCGAAAACTACTTTCAAAAGTGACAAAATTTTCTTTGTTTGAAACAGGAACAAAGCAGTGCAAAGTGGTTCAAAAGAAAAGAGAAAAAGAAGAGAAGAGAAGAGCCGACAAAGGGAAGTTTCTCAAATTTTTGCCTTTATTTGTCTTGCTAGTATGCATAAAATCTTGCCATTGCTCTTCATATTTTTTCCTCCTAGGGTAATACGTCCTAGTCTGATGGATTTTCTTTCCCATAAAAGCCCTAGTCTGATGAATTTTCTCCTAAGATAAAAGTCTTAGTCTGATGAATCTTTCTCCTAAGATAAAAAGCTCTAGTCTGATGAATTTTCTCCTAGGATAAGAAATCTTAGTCTGATGAATCTTTCACCTAAGATAAGAAAACCTAGTCTGATGAACTTTCCCCTAGAATAGAAATATTAAACTGATGAATCTTTCTCCTAAGATAAAAAGTCCTAGTCTGATGAATTTTCTCCTAGGATATACGTCTTAGTCGGATGAATATTTCTCCTAAGATAAAAAGCGCTAGTCCTATGAATTTTCTCCTAGGGTAAAAGTCTTAGTCGGATGAATTTTTCTCCTAAGATAAGAAAACGTAGTTTGATGAATTTTTCTCCTAGAGTAAAAATCTTTGTCTGATGAATTTTTCTCCTAAGATAAGAAAACCTAGTCTGATGAATCTTTCTCCTAGGATAAAAATCTTAGTCTGATGAATCTTTCTCCTAAGATAAGAAGCCTTAGTTTGATGAATCTTTCTCCTAGGATATAAATAAAAATCTTAGATTGATGAATCTTTCTCCTAAGATAAGAAGCCCTAGTCTGATGAATTTTCTCCTAGAATAATGATAATTTAAAAAAAAAAAGAAAAGTCTGGAAAAGAAAAACATTGTTAGTTTCCTTAAGTTTTTAATCTCTAGTTTTTCTTAAGTTCAGGGGTCCCGCCTGTAAAATAGGGCCATTTTTAGTTTCCATAAGTCGTTAATCTTTAGTTTTCCTTAAGTTCAGGGGGCCCGCTTGGAAAATAGAGTCAGTTTTAGTTACCTTAAGTCGTTTATCTTTAGTTTTCCTTAAGTTCAGGGGTCCCGCCTGGAAAATAGGGTCAGTTTTAGTTTCCATAAGTCATTAATCTTTAGTTTTCATTAAGTTCAGGGGTCCCGCCTGGAAAATAGGGTCAGTTTTAGTTTCCTTAAGTCGTTTATCTTTAGTTTTTATTAAGTTCAGGGGTTCCGCCTGGAAAATAGGGTCAGTTTTAGTTTCCTTAAGGCGTTAATCTTTAGTTTCCTTAAGTTCAGGGGTCTCGCCTAGAAAATAGGGTCATAGTTTTCTCAAGTTGTTAATCTTTAGTTTTCCTTAAGTTTAGGGGGTCCCTCCTGGAGAATAGGGTCAATTTCAGTTTAGTCAAGTTTAGTTTATAGTTTTCCTTAAGCTCAATCTCACAGGAGACACACATACTAGTCGAGTCTTTAGTTTTACTCTCATCATTGCATCTTTCATCAATAGCAAAGGTGATTTACAATTTTGCCAATAACTCACGAAATTTTCCTAGTGAAAACTGGGGCAGAAAAATTTTGTTCGCTTGTTTTGTTTTGGTGTCTGAGCAGGTTTTACCTCGAGGCACTGGGTTCAAGATGACCAGAAGAAGAAGTCTCAATCCAAAATAAAGAAAAGAAAAGAAAAAAAGTGAATCCAAAATGCAGAAGCAGATGAAAGATGTGAACTGCTCAAGACATGACTGAAGTCACAAACACTGTATTCCCCGTTCTTATCAGAAGAAGCCACAGAAGAATGAACTGACACATGCAACTAGCAAGCATCAAGGTTCAAATTAAAAGTCTGCATGAAGAACCATTCAAGACTCAAGATCAAGTTTCAGAAGACTTATAGATAGGAATCTTGTAACTCATAGATGATAGGCTTGTTTAGTTCTTTTTAGAATTTGATTTTTGATGTAATAACAGGATCGCGTACCGGAACCTCGACGGAACGGTACCTCACTCGACTCTCTCATCCTCTCCACACTCTTCATCACTTCATTCACTTCTGAACTACACGTGGCATGATTCCTTTATAGCCAAGGATATTTAGGCAGCTCAGATACCCGGGTTCGGTCACAATCTTTACTCCATCTTTGTTTTGTTTTGAATAAGCGTCGGGTCATAAATCAATTATGTTGCTTATTGTTCTTTTCTCCAAAAACTCGTCGTGTTTTCAAGCAAAGAGGGGCAACTGTAAGCACGTAATTTTTGACCCGCACAACTTTTAAAAGTAGTATTTTAAAAATATTTAGTTATTTTCATTTTAATAGGATTTCAGTCAACTTTTAGTTTTAGTTTTAAAATATAAGTTTAAAAACACATAATATAGTTTTATAATATTTCTTTTAGCTTATTAGTATTTTATAATATTTATAACATTAAAAAACACCAAAAAATATTTTTATTTTTATATATAGTTCACTTTAATAATTTATTATTATTAACTAAGATTAATTAGTATTTTTATTTTTATTTTTTATTCAATGAGAAAGAATTGAATTTGGGCCAATTGGGAGCTCATTTTCGGATTTTAGTGGCCCAGCAAGACAATGGCCCATTCTTCCCAATCCCTTTTAGCCCAAATGCTTTTCTCACCCATCAAACCCCTCCCTTAATCATAGCCATTGATCTACTTTCATACAAGGGCCAATATTAATTCCCCACCCCAAATAAAACCTAACTATTCTCCTAATTCATAAATTCCTAAGCTAAGAGCAGCACCCCCACAAAAAAGATCCGCACGTCTCAGCTGCCCGACCTCTTCACAAAGAATTCAATCGCCGCCCACCCCAAGAACATAGATATGATTCTCTCAAAAATTGAGAGAACACGATTGGACACACACACACACACGATACAGTGAGGAAAATGGGAAAGGAGGGGGGGGGGGGGGGAATGAAGGAAAAAACTAAAACGAATGGACGAAAATAGGAAAAGTAGGGGATTGGGCATTTCTCGACAGGGCTGGGCATTGCGACCATTTTTATTGATGCTTCTTTTTCCCTCAACGTCTATCATGGTCTCTCTTGGCATAATCGCCAATTGTTTGATTAAGGTCGATTTGGGTTTCGAGTTTTCCGGTGCCGATTTGAGGTTCCGGTGTTACGACCCGAATTCTCCACCGTCGGGATCGTGATGACGCCTAACTCTTAGAATGCTAGGCAAGCCAACAGATACAGTTCTAACACATTAATCATTAACCAAACAGTAACTAACAATAATTTAAACTAAACGGATATGAAGTGCGAAAATTTTATAACAGTTTAATACACTAGTACACGACTACCCTAAAGATCTGGTGTCACAATCCACAAACGTCTAAGAATTTCTACAAATACTGGTTTAAAGGAAATACATCTGTTTTTCGGAATGAAAGAAAACAGGAAACTAAGATAGAGGGAAGGGGACTCCAGGGTCTGCGAACGCCGGCAGATCTACCTTGGATCTCCTGTGGACTGAAGGCAGCAACCCAAACTCTGATCAGTGTGGTCCAGTACCGGGATCTGCACAGAAAGTGTGGAGTGCAGTATCAGTACACCGACCCCATGTACTGGTAAGTGCCGAGCCTAACCTCGGCGAGGTAGTGACGAGGCTAGGACACGACAAATAACATAAACCTGTGCAATTAAACAATATGCTAACAGAATAACAATTAATAGAAGCTAAGCAGAAATTAATGGGAAGGGGCAATATGCTATGGGGGTACCAAAATAAAGAATCACAGCAATAGAGGAATTTAAACAGCTAGTACACTTTGAACCGGTAATAACAAGGAAACACAGTAAACGGAAATGCACGGCATCACCCGTCGTACTTTTACTCTCAACCTCACCAGGTAATCAATAATAGAAACGTGCACGGCATCACCCTTCGTGCTTTACCACTCAACCTCACCAAATAATCAATAATAGAGACGTGCATGACATCAACCTTCGTGCTTTACCACTCAATCTCACTATATCAATAATAGAAATATGCACGGCATCACCCTTTGTGCTTTATCACTCTACCTCACCCAAATCAGAGACAACAATAATAACGAGATAGAAATGGCAACAACAAGTCTCACTTCAACTCTTAGTTCCACAATACCAAACTCAACTTTGGGTAAAACCCCATCAATACCAAATCTCATAAAACATGATAAGAGACTTCTCAACACATCGAATAACTAGTCTACACATAAACATTATGATCAATATGCAACATTTTCAAGAATAAGACACACTCACATATATTGACTCGACAACAACGTGTAGATACTCGTCACCTCACCTATACGTTGTACTCAACATCCAAAAACGTAGCAACTAAGCAAATAACACCTAATCCCTCAAGCTAAGGTTAGCCACAACACTTACCTCGATTCCACGGCCAAACTCAAGCCTCAAATACCGCTTTTCCATTAGTTTCCACTTCCAATCCGCTCGTATCTATTCATAATTAACTTATTAACATCAATTAACGCTAAAGAAACCAATTCCAATGCATAATTATAGATTTTCCAATATTTTTCCCAAAAATCAAAAATCGACCCCTGGCCGCTTGGTCAAAACTCGAAATTCAGACCAAAACTCGATTACCCATTCATCCCCGAGCTCGGATATACAATTGGTTTTGGAATCCGACTTCAATTTGAGGTATAAATCCCCAAATTTTGAAATTCCTAAGTTCTACCCATAAACATCCAATTCCACCATGAAAAACCCTAGATTTTACGATGAAATCTTGTAGAAAGATGAAATAGATTGAAAGAAATAAGTTAAGAATCATTCACCTATGATTTGGGAAGAAATGGTCTTTGGAAAATCGCCTCTTGAAGTTTAGGGTTTGAAACTATGAGAAATGAATCAAAAATCCCGTCCAAAAACAGTTGCAGGACCTGCTATTATCGCAAATGCGATGCTGAGCTTCGCAATTGAGAAGGTCCCCTCCCAGCCCTACTGATAGCAAATGCGAAGCTTCTTTGCTAATGCGATGCTCGCATTTGCGATCCAGACTTCGCAAATGCGACGTCTGCAGGCCTGCAATATACCAGAAATTTTCTTAAGTTTCAAATCACTCTGTAGCCTATCCAAAACTCACCCGAGCCCTCGGGGCTCCAAACCAAACATGCACATAAGTCTTAAAACATCATACTAACTTGCTCATGTGATCAAATCGCCACAATAACACCTACAACTATGAATTCAACACCAAAACGCATGAAACTTCAAGATAGTTTCAAACTTTCTATTTCTCAACCAAAGGTCCGAATCACGTCAAATCACTTCCGTTTCTCACCAAACTTCACAGATAGGGTATAAATATCATATCGGATCTGTACCGGGCTGCGGAACCGAAATACAGGCCCGATACCAACAAGTTCAAACATTATTCAATTTTTAAAAACTATTATATTTCCAGTTTACTAATTTTCTTCAAAAATTTATTTCTCGGGCTAGGGACCTCGGAATTCGATTTCGGGCATACGCTCAAGTCCCGTATTTTACTACGGACCCTCCGGGACCGTCAAATCACGGGTCCGGGTCTATTTACTCAAAATATTGACCTGAGTCAACTTAAATCAATTTTATAGGCAAAACTCAATATTTTTCTTAAATTTTCATATAAAGGCTTTCCGGAAATACGCCCGGACTGCGCACACAAATCAAGGAGAAAGAAAATAAGGTTTTCAAGGCCTCGGAACATGGAATCGAATTCTAAGACAGAAGATGACCTTTTGGGTTATCACATCTGGTTTGTAATTTCGGCATTTCAGTCCAACGATTGTTGCTTTGTTATTCCGATTGAGTTGCAAATTTTTAGCTTTATAAAAGGTTCATTCGAATCCATTTTTCTCAGTATTTGTTTACATTTTAAGTATACACTTGCTTTGATATATTAATGTTTCTATTTGCTTGTGACGGATTCCATTTGCTCTATGGAAAATACTTGATCTCTTTTGTATTAATTGTGTACTGATTGCGTATTATTTGGGTTATATATTGGTTTTAAAGATGAATTCGTTTGAATACATGTAAGTTTGGTTGGGCGATTTCTGTTAAATACGCTATGTACTTTGATTTAGTTTTCTTACTTATATGGTTATGTTACGTTGCCTTTGTTTTAGCATGTTGAAGTGGTAATTTAAGTGGGTTATAAATTGGATAGATGGAAAAATTGAGTTGTTTCTTTCTTGGCAAGGAATAAGAAGGGGCCATAAGGTGGGTCTTGAACCATAAGGAATTCGGGCCAAGTAATAGATCATGTTAGTTAGCCTATTTACTCCCCAATAATATCTTGTCCATAAATTTGGCATCACAACAATCGCAAAGATTAGGAAAATAATTCAAATGTGCTAGTTGCATTAGGCGCGATTAATAATAAATCATTGTGACTATGGGTACGGTTCACGTGGCATGGTCGCGATATGTAAACCCCAACTCAAGTGCGCGTTTCATGCGACTTGACCTCAACTTCAAACAATAATAAACATTAACATGTTATAAATCGTGGGTGCGTTTCACGTGGCGCGGTTTGCAACATGTACAAAAACAAATGAGTGCGCGACATATTTGTTCAAACAATTAAAAGCGGTATAAAAGCGGTAATGCACAAAAGGTTCTAAAACATGTAATAAATCAGATAATTAGGTCAATTATTAATAGTTGAGCGACCGTGCTAAAACCACGGAACTCGGGTGTGCCTCACACCTTCTCTCAGGTTAACAGAATTCTTTACCCGATCTTCTGGTTTTCGCAGACTTTAAAATAGAGTAAAATTTCCTCGATTTTGAATTTAAAATGAACCGGTGACTTGGGACACCATAATAATCATCCCAAGTGGCGGTTTTGAAATAAATAAATAATCTCATTTCGTTAATGTCACTTAAATTGAAAAAGCTCCTTATCCCCTCGGGAAAAAGGAGGTGTGACAATATTCAAAGCATGCCTAAGTATGTTCCTAACTATCTATTATGGCATTCAAAAAAGATGTTAATGTTCATAATGGTATGTTAATGTTCATAATGGTATTATATGCATCATTATTTACCACCGAGCTACGGTCGGTCGGGCAGTCATGCATATACCACCGAGCTACGACCAGTTGGACAATTACACATTTACCACTAAGCTACGGCCGGTCGGGCAGTCATGCATTTACCACTGTGCTACGGCCGGTCGGGCTGTTTCCACTGATCAGTTGGGCAGTTAACATTACAAGAATGATGTAATCAGAACTATTATATTGTAGTTTTATTTATATATACAAGATGGGTCTTATTCTATATGTTATGGCCCTCAGCGGCAAGTCATAGGTTATAAATGTTCATTTTTGGGCAATGTTGCAATCATTTTTGAGCGCTGCGACACACAGTTTCTATCTGCTAATGCCGACCTGGCGCTGCAGTTCATAGCTTCAAAGCACTGTGGCACCTAATTTGCCCAGCAAACATTGCCTGCCTGGAAGGAGATATACCGGTTCAGTCGAACCCAATAGCTTTAATCCAAATCTTATATTTGTATAAGAAATCTACTGAATACATACAAAAATCAAATTCAGAACTCAGTTACTAACAGATACACATGATGTCACTATTCTAGAATTTAGAATCCATGAAGTTAAAATCTTGTCTTTGTCTATGCTTCCAGCATACCAAAGTAGTTCACTCAAATTCCATAGACTAAAACTAAGCTTTTCGATCTGCATAATATATCTCAAAACATGTATGTGTCAACTCTGTATCCCAAAGTTTTACTCTCTCGTCTCATGTGAGTCACTCTTTTGCTTAATATATATATATTCACACCTTTCTCCCCCAAACTTAATACTCCGTATTCATTTTTTTTTTGCTTATCCCAAAGCTTAACCTCTTTTATCTTTTTATAATTGACTAGTTCTCGTACAGGTGCGTTGCACGTGTATCCCATGCTAAATAGTATAAAATATTATAAAAATACTGCAATAAGTATCCGCTGAGTTGCACAGAAATTGAAGAGGAAAAATACAAGCTCAACCTGATGAATAATAAACCTACTCTACTGATATTTGTTACCATTGCAAGGCACAATCATACTGAAAATTGCTATCAATTGAATTTCAAAATTGATATTCGAGCAAATTCAATTATGCAATTCTTATAATATTTCAAGTGTTCAACTTAATAGTAACTCATGTCTAATATGTTAACACATAATTTAAAAGCCGGTTATGATTACAGATGTTTCACATCATAAGTTTTAGCCTTCTTTTTAAGAAACTATAGCCTTCATCTTTTTACCGTTGCATACATTTCAATAAATTATTGTCAAATGAGAGTAGTATTTTGTAAAAGTTGTACGTAGAGAAACTCGATCAATAATGTCTAGTAGATCATTCAATTCCATGGCATACACCTATATAAAAGTAGTAATTATTTGTGATAGAGATAATAGTTGCTGAAATATTTATTGATGTATATAAACCATAATATATGTGCATGTACCTTTTGATTCTTTTGTTTGATTCAAACTTATAAGTGCTTTCATTTTAATTCGACAAAAAGATTAATTTTATAGCACAAATAATATGTTTGATATTGGAAATCTGATATTTTAGTACTTCATGAAAAATATATCATTCTATTTTACCATTAAAAAAAATATATAAACGGTACAAATAAAAAAAAAAGATAAGAATTATAATAGTTGTGGATAAGTAACATGAAATTTGAAGGAGAAACTTACAAGTTGGGACTAAAAAATCTATCTATATTATTATAAAAGCATGAATACAATATCGGTTTGCCAAAATAGCCCTAAAATATAGCTAGAGTATTGGACATAATTGTAATATTTCCTTTTGTATCCGATTTGGTTTTTAATATAGTTTAGGCTTTTTTTTTTCCAACAAAAATATATCAATATAGCCCCTGTGTAGGAAGATTCATAGGATTCCAACTTACATTCCAAAACCTAATGATATACAAACCTATTCAAGTTTTATAAATATCTTTATGAATTCTATTGATAACTAACCACAAAGAAAATAACACTCTTGTGCATACTTCTATTCGAATTGAATTTATTATGTGCTATTGATCTTATTTTATGATTTGAAAGATAAAATATTTTAAGAAATAGTTCAATATTAGATAATATTAGATAAAAATGGTAATTAATATTAGATAATATTGTAATATTTAAGAATCAAATATTTAAAACTTTGAATTCAACTAAAAGTAATATTATATTTGTACCTTTAGGCCGCTAAACCTGTATTTTGGGAATTCCAACAATAAACTCTAGACTTTGCTAATAATCTATGTCTATATTATCTATTCATCTCTCTATCTATATCTATATTATTATAAAAGCCTGAATATAATGTCGGTTTACAAAAATAATCTTATAATATTAAGCATAATAACTCACAATAAAAGGACATAACCGGAATTCTAGACATTTGTAATCTTATTAGTTTTAGAACATAATACTATAAGTTAGGAATCCTACATGATTACATTTAGGATTCCTATTAGTATAATTAGTTTAGAGCATAGACATATAATACTACATGTTAGCATGTAAACCTAATACATTTGGGAACACGTTAGATTTTCTATTAGTATAATTACTTTTGGGATACAGACATATTTTAAGTCATGTAATCCTATTACTTTTAGGATATACTTCTTAAAAATTTCTATTACTAATTTAATTTGAAAACCTATTATGATGTGCTATTACTATTTAATTTGAGAGTGTATTATATTGTTCAAATTCATTTAGAAAAAGGAGAGCCTATATTATTATAAAACATGAATACAATATTGATAGACCAAAATAGTACTAAAATATTAAATATAAAAACTCATAGGTAAAGAACATAACTAAATTAAAATAACATAGTTTTTGGACTACATGACCTTCTATTAAATTTTTTAATATTTAATATTTTAAAATTAAATTTACTATTAACTTCTTATTAAAAATATGTAGGAAGGTTTAATAAAATTAATTTCATGAGAATTCTCCATATTGACACTACATTACCACTCCATAATATCTAATACTAAGGGAAAATAAAGGTAATATTAAATGGACTGCACAAGCTGTTAAAATTGAGAAAAATATCCCCATAATATATTTTTATATTATATTTAAACTGTTTTCCTAATCAAATAATATATTTTTAATCAATTATTGAAAAATATACCAAATTATTAAACAACAACTAAGAAAATATTTAAAAATATAAATGCGTGAGAAATAGAAAGAAAAATTGTTGGTAAGAGTCAATACCACTAATGATTCTGCAAACATAAAGATCTAAACGTGAAATGCCAGATCGATCTTTTTACTCTTTGAAAAGAAAATTTATGGTGGATAAAATTATAATTAAGATTAAATCTTTAAATGTGAGATGAACTAATAGCAGAGCAACAATGCTAAATTTATAAGGAAAGCAAAATTGATAATATGTGATGAAGCGCTTATGGCTAATGTTAAATGCTCGAAACAATTGCCCCTGGAGATATATTGAATACCAGTGAACCATTTGGTGAAAAACTAATGGCTTGGAAGATGATTTCTGTCATGTACTATCAATAGTTACAAAATCGACGAAATGAGAGACTGTAAAAATTAGCTTTCCAAAATTATACTTATGACCTCAAATAAAAAAGATTTAATTGACAAGGATAAGTTTTGGTATGTTTATATTTTGCAATTATAATAAATAAAGCACAAGGATAAACTTCCTAAATATTAGACTATATTTATCGCAATATATTTTCTTGCACGAACAACTATATGTTGCACTTTCAAGAGGAATGAATATCAATATCGACAACAAGAATTCTGGTTATGATAGCAACCAAAGCATTAGAAGGAAACATACACACAAAAAAAATCATCTACAAAGAAGTGTTCGGTAAGATACCATCAAAGTAAATACTTTTAAATTATAATACGTAATTATCTAACTAACATGACTAAATTGATCATTTGTGTAAGTTGTGATAATGTCCTTTTATTTTGAATTCACATATCATGCTAATGTAATAATATTTTTCAGCTTTCAGATGATCATTTAAATGGTTAAACTATCACGTGCCATTATTAACGTACAACGCACGTTCGTAGATACTAGTATTATATTAAAAGTGGGAAGCCCTTAAGTCAAAAGTTGAATTACTAAAATACCCCTCTTATAAAACCTAATTACCCTACTTATAAAACAACAGACGCCTCCTAACGCTTCATACCCTTTCACAACAATCACAATCATTCCATCATTCACAAACAATGGTTGGAAATTCTTTGAGAGTGCTTGCTTCTCTACAAAATTCATCAACCAAGAAAACATACTGCAATTTAGTGAAGTAAAGTGAACGACCATATTTTAGTGTTAGAACAGTGGAAAGAAAGGCAGCAACAATTTTATATCAAAGAGTGAAATTTAAATAAGAGATCAACTTTTCCCATAAATTCTAAGAGAGCCAAAGCCTCTGCCAAAATAGTTGTACAAGATTTCGTCAATATTTTGATTGTATGTTCTCGTGCTTTCTCGGAAGGGGTTGGGCTTAGTCAAAGAAGATAAGTTTGAAGATTTTGTAAACTGGTAGTCTGTGAAAAAATAATTGGGCCGAGATTAACAGGGAACTACGTGAATAAGATTTTGTCTATCTTATTATTTTGATGGCGCAAGAAAGGAGAGATAAGCGAGGATGCAATTCCTCAAAAGGTTTTAATGTGTACTATGTTATAAAAATTTATTCAGAAAATTTAAAGTGTATTCCATCTGAATTTGACTATGGAGATGGTCAAAGACATAACATTAAATTAATGAATCGGTTCCACTTTTTAAAGAAAGCTTTTATTTATTCACGAATTTCTATGCTTTATAATTTTTGTGAAATTTATTGTTATAAATATTAGGATGGATGATATATTTATGATGATCTTGAAATGCATATTAAATTTAGGAATAACCTTTTTTAATATATATGCTCATCATAATTAGTTATTTCGTGACAAATAAAATAAATCTTAAATTAACAAATAATTATGTTACTAAAGAGCATGTGGACTTGACATTCAAGTTATGAGATGGATATGAAATACTTTATCAAGGAAGATATCTTTACCAGATTTAGATCATGAAAAATATATTTATGTTTTGATATTATTTTTTATTCATTAAAAAGTAAAACATTCTCTAAAAGTAGTGTCCTCTTAGAAGAAGTGTTTGTTTGTAATATTCCATTGCGTTAACTTGACGATAAAATGATGTGGTGAGTTAAGTTTGATACATAAATTTAATGAAAAAATCTACTAAAATAGTAAAAATGTTATGGTGTTTGATTAATAGCTAAAAGTCAATACTAGACTTAATATTTGATATAATTTGAAGAACTCAGAGATATAAAATATTTTTAAACTGTTGTATTTCTTCAACTCTCACGAAATTCTTGGTGGATATGTGATTGTTTTATGTTATTTAATCTATTTGTTGACAGTAAGCAATGATACGAATGACATGACAAGAAATGAGAATATATATTATAACATAACATGAAAGATTGTTCCAAAGAAAATTTTATAGTTATAATGAAGCGTTGTTATAAAGAATTTTATAGAGAGGTCTGACTGTATTGTGTCAATCTCATTACATTGGGAGAGTACTAAATAAATTAGTCACTAAAACATAAAAGAGGTCATCACTCTATTTGATCAAAGTATGAAGTTAACTAAGAATAATGGAAGAGTTGCGGTTTAACTCTCTTTATATATATATAACGTCATGAAGAGTCCAAGCGAACATCACCAAACGATACATTCCCTTCGTTGTGTCTTACTTAATTTTCATTTGTTCATTAATCTTATGTTAAATAAACACACTCCTTTATATTCTTCCACAAAGTCCAAAAATCATTTAACTTTATACTTTCATTTCTCTTTAATCAAGCAAATTGTCTTCTTAAAAATCTAATTATCCTTTTCAATAATATAAGAATTCTAATGCATACCAAATAATGCCAACGTATAATAATGGTCTACACGAAATTTAAAGATAAATTATTGCTTATTTAAGGTTCGTTCAGTCTTTCAATTATTGTTTCTGCAATTCTTTGTGGCTCAAAATAATGGATATGTTTTGATCTGCTCAATTTGGTTATAGTATTGCATATAATTTAGCTTTTAAGATTGCTATGTGCTTTAGTTAGTTTACCATTGGCACTCTGACTCTATGACCAATATCATAAATAAAATAAAGGAAAAATGATACTATATAGCCACTCTCAAAATAATAATCGAATATATATATATATATATATATATATATGTATTTATTCTGTATGTTATATATAAAAATTATACAAATTTTATATATTTTTTCGGCTACCAAATGTAAATAGTTTATGGCGCGAGCTAAAAGTGATAATATTCCACACATTGTTTCAAAGCCCAATAATTATGGTTGAGCATTTAAACAAAATATTAGAGAATAATAACAGTAGTTGAACACCTTTATAGATACATTTGGATACATTCTTATTATTGTTTTGAGAGAAATAAATTAATCTTTTCTAACATTAGAATAATGTCCAAAAATATTTTCTCATGTTATCTTTTTAATCTTTAGTTTTAATCATGATGTATGAAACAATACAAAACTATTATTCAATATGTTAGATACATCATACAAGGTAACAAGCCGAGTAACTTTACTTGGTATACACGTGCAACGCACGTGCCGCGAAACTAGTAAATAATAAAGACATGAAATACCAATAAAATTGAAAGCGGTTAATTGGAGTGACTAAGACAAATCACGGTTGAATAACGACCGCTAATTATGGCCATGGGAGGATTCAAAACGGTAATATGAAATCTCAAAAGAGTTTAAAGAGAAATCGCAAATTATTATCGAAAAACTAACAAATTTTCATATACAACTTGCAAATGTAAAGTTGAAAAGGAAACAATTACATATCTATCGTCCATCCTTTTTTTACATGATGCCCAAAATCGTATTTTTGCACCAACTTTTAAAGTATAAGTAAAAGGACTTTGTTTTCTTTCCTTTTATTGAACTAAAATACGAAGATATTATATTTATTGAGTTTCTACCAGCTATGGATTTGAGAAAATGATAAAGCGATAGGTAAGCTTGCAGAAGAAGAAAATGTTCTTCATTACTCAATCAGAAAAGAGATTAGGAGATAATGTCTCGTTTACAGGAAATTCACTAACTACTTCTGTTAATATAACAACTAACTTAAATGTAACGACCCGACCGGTCGTTTGGAACTCTAGCGCGTCGTTCAGCGGTTTGAAGCCCTGAGTAGCTTCACTTCAAGTATTATGACTTGTACGCGTGGCCGGAATTGAATTCCGGGAAGTTCGGAGTTGATTTGGGAAAGAGAATTCTCATTTCCGAAGCTTTATGTTGAAAGAATTGACTAAGATTGGATTTTTGAGTAAACGACCTCGGAATCGGGATTCAAAGGTTCCAGCAGGTTCTTATGATGATTTCGGACTTGGGCGTATGTCCGGATCGGGTTTTGGAAGACCCGGGAACGTTTCAGCACCTATTGTGGAAGTTAGCATTTTTGGAAGAATTTCATAAGTTTGGGTTGAAGTGCATTTCAGTGTTATCAATGTCTGTTTGGGATTCCGAGTCTGGGAATAGCTTCGTATGGTGATTCTGGTGTTGGGAGCGCGATCAGAAGTGAATTCGGAGGTCCGTGGGTCATTTTTGAGTCATTTGACTAAAGATAGAAATTTGAAGGTTTTTGAGGAGTTTGACCGGAAGTGGACTTTTTGATATTGGGGTCGGAATCCAATTCCGGAAGTTGGAGTAGGTCCGTAGCGTCGAATGTGACTTGTGTGTAAAATTTGAGGTCAATCGGATGTGATTTGATAGGTTTCGGCATCAAGTGTTGAATTTTGAATTTCTCAAGTTCATCAATTCGATTTGGGGTGTGATTCGTGATTTTAGCATTGTTTGATATGATTTGAGGCCTCGAGCAAGTCCGTAATGTGTGTTGGGACAGGTTGGTGTGATTGGACGGGGTCCCAGGGCCTCGGGTGGATTCCGGGTGGTTAACGGATCGAAAAGGGAGTTGATCTTTGGGCGATTTTGGAGCTCCATCTTTGTCATCCATGTCAAGGTAAGTGGTTTCTACTAGTTTTGAGTTAAATACTTGGATTATATATGGATTAGAGCATAAAAATTAGTAAAAATTGTGGGTTTTTTGTGGAAGACCTTGAAATTTATATTTTGGATTTTTACCATGATTTTGGACATGAAATTGGGAGTAAATTATATATTTGAGTTCATGAGGTTATGGGTAAACTTTATCTTCCAAGAATTTCGAAATCCGGGCACGTGGGCCCGATGGCGTTTTTGTTAACTTTTCGATCGGGTTTAGAAATTGTTATAAATTGGATCATTATGAGTAATTGAACATATATTAATGGATTTGCACAATTATTGTCTAGTTTTGGAGCATTTTGTATCGATTTGAGTCTTCGAAAGGGCGTGGAATGTCGGTTATGAAACTTTGGAGCGAGGTGAGTCTCTTTTCTAACCTTGTAAGAGGGAATTGTCCCCATAGGTGAATTAATTGAAAATGTGCTGTTAATTGCAGGGGCTACGTACGCACGAGGTGACGAGACTCCGTGCGTAGCTGCTATTATGCTTAAGTTTAGGTAGTCTAGGACCCAATCGCATTCTTTACTTGCAATATTTGAAATATTGTTGTCAATTTAAAATGCTTAAAACATATTGAACGTGTATAATGATTTTTCTAAAAGACTGGACATCATTTCTTGATTTTTAAAAGAGAAATTGTCTTTCCTAGAATAATTGCTCCCTGATGAATTCTTGATTGATTGTTTGTTGTGTTTATTTATATTTGACCGCGTCGCATGTATGATTCGCGAGCGGGGTAATAGATGCATCTATGGTTCGCGCCATTTGACCCTCTGGCAGTGCACAGTTGAAATATTGTTGGATCGGGCCGTACGTCCTCGACATGATTTGCGCATGCTTGTATTGCTTGCCTTGAAATTAATTGAAGTTGATATTGTTTCTTCTCGCTTTGAGAATATATGTTTAAATGACGAAAAAGGAATTTGGGAATTTCCTATAAAAGAAAGGATTGTTTACCCGCTTCACTCTATTGAATTACAACCATGTTTATAAAAATCTTCAATTTATTATATTATTGTGTACCATTATTGGACCACTAGTAAGTGTCGAAGTCGACCTCTCGTCTCTACTTCTTCGAGATTAGACGGGATACTTACTGAGTACACGTTATTTTCGTACTCATGCTACACTTGCTGTGCATTTTTGTTGCACAGACACATGTATTTCTAGTGGCCTACTGGGCGTAGCAACATGGATGATACGGGGACTAGGTGAGGTGCATTTCTCGAGGCGACCCGCAGCTAGTATAGTCTCTTTCAGCGTTTTATATTTACTTCTTTCCAATTTGTATTCCGGACAGTTATTGCACTTTATTCGATTTTCTTAGTAATTGCTCATGCACTTGTGAAACCAGGTTCTGGGGTGTCTATGTGATTATTCTGTATTTTGAAATTGTTAAAGATATTATTATTTATTCAGTGAAACTTATTCTTTATTGTTTAAATGTATAAAGAAGCGAATCCAGAAGTATCCAAAATGAGAAGTTACTAGTTATTTAGTGTTGGCTTGCCTGATAAAGGTGTCCGGCGCCATCACGACCCTTAGTGGACTTTGGGTCGTGACATTAAACAATTGCTAACTTTTACTATTTACACTTTGGTCCCTCAATCTTCTACACGAGCTAATTCTTCACACTGGCTCAATACTCCCCCTCAAGCTGGAGGGTAGAAAAATATTCTTCACTCCTAGCTTGCTAAGTAGGTGATGATGTTGTGCTTTGCCAAGTCCCTTTGTCAACATGTCTGCTATCTGAAATTTGGTATTCACGTGAATAGTCTTAATAACACCAGCCTTGACTTTCTCCCTAATAAAGTGACAGTCGATATCTATATGCTTTGTACGCTCATGAAATATGGATTTGCTGCTATTTGGATTGCAGCCTTACTGGCACATATCATGTGCATTGGCTGCCTCAGATTGACTCCTAATTCACCAAATAAACTAATTAACCAGACCACCTCAGCAACAGTGCTTGTCATGCTCCTAAACTCTGCTTCCGCTGAACTTTTTGCCACTGTCTTCTGTTTCTTGGATTTCCGTGAAACCAGGGCATCCCCATAAAACACTAGATAACCTGTAACTGACCTTCTGGTTTGAACACAAGCTCCCTAATTTGCATCACAATAAGCAGTTAAACTACCATCACCAGTGGAGGGAAGCAACAATCCTTGTCCTGTTGCACTTTTAATGTACATTACCACTCTCCTTGCTGCTTCCAGATGTGATTGTTCAGGGGAGTACATAAATTGGCTAAGTGTTTGCACAGAAAAAGATATATCCGGCCTGGTCATTGTGAGGTAGAGTAGCCTTCCAACTAGTCTCTAGTATTCACCAAAGTCTGCTAAGGGTTCATCCTGATTTCCATCTTCTTGTGTAGATGTCAGCTTATCAAACTCCATTGATGTCAACTTCTGATTTATTTCTAGAGGTGTACTGTAGGTTTGGCCCCTAATAACCCAAGCTCTAAAATAAGCTCTAGGGCATATTTCCTCTGACTCATGTAAATTCCCTTTTCTGATCTTGTAAATTCAATTCCCAGGAAAAACTTCAGCTCTCCTAAGTCCTTCATTTTGAAGAACTTCTGCAAATCCTCCCTTGTATTGTTGATTTGTGTGTTGTCACTTCCTCTGATTTATCAAATCATCTACATAGATCAATACCAAGAGCAAACAAGTATCATCCCTTTTGGTTAAGAGTGAGTAATCATAGTGGCTTTGTGTGAAGCCCATTGCTTGCAAAGTAGTAGTTAATTTTATGTTCCACTCTCTCGAGGCCTGCTTTAGCCCATATAGTGACTTGTGTAGTCTGCATACCTGAGGCTCCCTGTACCTTGCAGTATCCTCAGAAAAATAAGAAGGCACTAACATGTATATGTATATGTATATGTATATGTGTATATATATATATATATATATATATATATATATATATATATATATATATATATATATATATATATATATATATTCCTCAAATAGATCACCTTGTAGAAAGGTATTATGAACATCTATCTGATAGAGAGACCACCTAGACTTTGCTGCTATAGCAATAACAGATTGGACTGTCACCATTTTGGCAACAGGTGAAAAAGTATCACTATAGTCTAGGCCTTCCTTTTGTGTGTATCCCTTTGCGACTAATCTAGTTTTGTACCTTTCCACCTCTCCTCTAGCTTTGTATTTAATCTTGAATACCTATTTGCACCCAACGGCTTGCTTCCCGGGTGGTAAGGGTACTATACTCCATGTGTGGTTATCTTCTAATGCCTGAATTTCTTGTTGCATGGCATCAACCCACTTAGGATCCCTGGCAGCTTCAGCAAAGGATCTGGGCTCTATTTCTGAGGAATAAACTACAAGGCATTTTGAATACGTAGGCTTTAGGTGAGCATAACACAGTGAGTTTGATATTGGATAAGTACAAGTTCCTTTTCCCTTTTGTTGGATGACATAATCTTGCATCCATATAGGTGGCCTGGATATTCTAGGAGGTCTTTTAGGTACAGAATCTGTCACGACCCAATTTAGCTACAGGTCATGATGGCGCCCAACACCGCTGTTAGGTAAGCCAACACTACATATTAGTGATTTCTCGTTTTACTTTTCCGAAATAGTTCTGACAATTTGTTCATTTAAATTATAAATAAGTGATAATCAACAATGTAAGATAATGATTATACAAGCCAAAAGAATAGTCTACAAATGTATATGCCAAGACCTGGTGTCACAAGTATATGGGCATCTAGTAGAATACACAAAAGAATAAATCTATCCAACTGTCTGAACTAGGATAGACAGCCAACAGTACAGAGAGACTCCATCACGCTGCTGAACGATGTGGGAGAAGGGCAGCTCACAGTGGAATCTCGGGACTCTATCAAGAATGCGCACCAGACTGATAGCCAGATGTACCTGCCTCAGATCCTGTACAATTAAGTACAGAAGCGTAGTATGAGTACATAAACAATATGTACCCAGTAGGTATCCCGTCTAATCTCGAAGAAGTAGAGACGAGAGATCGACTTGACACTTACTAGGGTCAAATAATATAAGAAAGTGTTATGCTAAGCATGGATGTCACAAATAAATAACAATTCATAGAAAGAAGTGATAGCTCCTTTCCTAGATAATATCTCAATTAGCCATTTACATTTCAGGGCATTTAACAAAAGTCCAATTCACAGAAAAATACCGAGCGGGAAGCATGTGCAAATAGTGCCAAGGTCGTATGGCCCGATCCAACATAAAAATAAAGTGTGCACTGCCGGAGGGTCGAACGGCGTGAACCATAGATGCATCTATTACCCGGCTCGCGAATCATTCGTGCGACGCGGTCAAATATAATTAAACACAACAAACAATCAAACAGGAATATATCAGGGAAAATATTATTCAAAGAATGTCAATTTCTCTTTAAAAGGCCAAGGAAATGAAGTTCCTCTTTATAAATTCATTTACCACATTCAACATGATTTAAGCAATCCAACTTGACCATAAAGTTACAAGAATATCACATAAAGCATGCTTTTGGGTCCTAAACTATCCGGACTTAAGCATATTAGTGGCTACGTACAGACTCTCGTCACCTAGTGCGTACGTAGCCCCCGCATATAGTCGCATATTATTCAATTATTTCACCTATAGGGACAATTCCCTTTTACAAGGTTAGAAAGGAGACTCACCACGCTCCAAAAGCGTACTTTCCGGTCCAAGCTTAAGCCCAAACCCTCAATTTGGTGCCAAACACTCCAAAACTATCCAAATAGCGTAGAAACCAATCAATATAAGCTTAAAGGTTCATATCCCAACCACTAGGGTGATTCCCAAATCCAAATTACAAGATTCCTAAAGTTCGACCCCGGGCCCACGTGCCCGGATTCCGAATTTTTTTTGAAGAAAGTTGTTACCCATACCCTAAGGATCAATAATATATAATTTCTACTTCATTCCATAACAAATTTCATGGTTAAATCTTAAACCCTGGGTTTTACTCAAATCCCATGAATTTTTACTAATTTTTATGTGTTAATCTACCCAAAACCCAAGTATTAAACTCACATTAAGTAGAAATAACTTACCTCACAATGCTAGGTTGAAATCCCCTCTTTGAAAGCTCCCAAACCGCCCAAGTGTAGAGATGAAATGAAATAAATGGCCTAAGTCCCATTTTTGAAAGCTGTGTCCAGGCCTCTAATCTCGCATTTGCGACATCCGGTTCACAAATGCGAAGTCGCAATTGCGAACTGCCCCCCCCCCCTTCTGCCTTGATCGCAAATGCGACACTGGGGTCGCAAATGCGGACCCTTTTGGATTCGCAAATGCGAAGAAAATGTCGCAATTGCGACGACTGCCCCCATCATGGCTTCATCGCAATTGCGAACATTTCCTCGCATTTGCGAGACCTTCAACCTTTCTTAGAAACACCAGAAAACTGGGGTGTTTTTCACCCCCAACCCATGCCCGAAACTCACCCGAGCCCTCGAGGCTCCACTCCGAACACCCACACAAGTCCAACATCATTGTACAAACTTGCTCGAGCGATCAAATCGCCGAAATAACATCTAAAACTACGAATTCAACTCCAAAACGCATGAAATCCTCAAGAACACTCAAATTCCTATTTTTACAATCGGACATCCGAATCACGTCAAATCAATCCCGTTTCTCACCAAATTTTACAGACAAGACTTAATTATTATATTAGACCTGTATCGGGCTCCGAAACCAACATACGGTCCCGATACCAACATGATCAAGCATTATTAAATTCTTTAAATCCTTAGAATTTCAATTTAACAATTTTTAACAAAAATTCATTACTCGGGCTAGGGACCTCGGAATTTGATTCCGAGCTACGCCCAGGTCCCATGTTTCCTACGGACCCTCCGAGACCATCAAAACGCCAGTCTGGGTCGGTTTACTAAAAAATATTGATCGAAGTCAAACTTGGCCTTTTAAGCCAACCTTAAGGAACTAAGTGTTCCGATTTCAACCCAAACTCTTCCAAATCCCGAACCAACTATCCTCGTAAGTCATAAATCAGTTAATGCAAGTACGGAAAGTCTTATTTAGGGGAACGGGGTTCTAGGAGGCAAAACGAGCAGTCGGGTCGTTACATTCTCCACCTCTTAAACAAACATTCGTCCTCGAACGGATAAAGAAAAGTACCTGAGCTAGGAAAAAGATGGGGATATCTGCTCCGCATGTCCTCCTCGGACTCCCAGGTCGCCTTCTCGACTGGTTGGCCCCTCCACTGGACTTTCACTGCAGAAATCCTCTTGGATCTCAACTGTTGCTCCTTTCTATCAACAATGGCAACTGGCTCCTCCTCATAGCCCAAGCTCTCGTCTAGCTGAGTAGTGCTGAAGTCTAGCACATGGGACAGGTCGGTGTGATACCTCCGAAGCATAGACACGTGAAAATCTGGATGAACTCCTGACAGGCTAGGAGGCAAAGCGAGCTCATAAGCAACCTCCCCAACTCGCCTCAACACCTCAAATGGGCCTATGAACCTGGGGCTCAGCTTGCCCTACCTCCCGAATCTGATAATCCCCTTTATCGCTGAGACTTTCAAGAGAACCTTCTCACCGACCATGAATGATACATCACGCGCCTTCTGATCCGCGTAACTCTTCTGTCTGGACTGTGCTGAGCAAAGCCTTTCCTGAATCAACTTTACCTTTTCCAAGGCATCTCTCACCAAATCTGTACCGTAGAACTTAGCCTCACCGGGCTCAAACCACCCGATAGGAGAACGACATCGCCGACCATATAGAGCCTCAAATGGTGCCATCTCGATTCTGGACTGATAGCTATTGTTGTAAGCAAACTCAGCTAAGGGCAAGAACTGATCCCACTGCCCTCCAAAGTCGATAACACATGCTCTAAGCATGTCCTCCAAAATCTGAATTATCCGGTCCGACTGTTCATCGGTCTGAGGATGGAATGTTGTGCTGAGCTTTACACGGGTCCCCAACTCACTCTGAACGGCTCTCCAGAAATGGGAAGTGAACTGAGGGCCTCTATCTGTATGATAAAAACAGGCACACCGTGCAACCGGACTATCTCCCGTATATAGATCTGAGCCAACCTCTCTGAAGGACAAGTAGTCACAATTGGAATGAAGTGTGCCGACTTGGTCAACCTGTCAACAATGACCCACACTGCATCAAACTTCCACAATGTCCGTGGGAACCCGACTACAAAGTCCATAGTAATGAGCTCCCACTTCCACTCAGGGATAGGCATCTGCTGAAGTAGGCCACCTGGTCTCTGGTGTTCATACTTAACGCTGCCTCAAGTCACGATACATCTTCGTAGCACCTGGGTGAATAGAATACCGCGAACTATGTGCCTCCTTTAGAATCCTCTCCCTCAAGCCATCAACATTAGGAACACATAGGAGACCCTGGAGCCGCAAGACACCATCCTCGCTGATGGAAACCTCCTTGGCACTACCCTGTAGCACCGTCTCTCTGAGAACTGCCAAATGCGGATTATCGAACTGCCGGGCCTTGATCTCCCCCAATAATGAAGACTGAGCAACAACACACGCAAGGACTCGGCTGGGCTCTGAAATATCCAACCTCACAAGTCTGTTAGCCAAGGACTGAATGTCCAACGCTAGTGGCCCCTCCTCTGCTGGAATGAATGCCAAGCTACCCATACTCTCTGCCTTCCTGCTTAAGGCATCCGCGACCACATTTTCTTTCCCCGGGTGATAAAGAATGGTGATGTCATAATCCTTCAGTAACTCAATCCATCTACGCTGCCTCAAATTGAGATCCCTTTGCTTGAATAAATGCTGTAAGCTGCGATGATCAGTATAAACCTCACAAGATGCCCCATACAGATAATGCCGCCATATCTTAATGAACAATCGCAGCTAACTCTAAATCATGCACATGGTAATTTTTCTCATGGATCTTCAACAGACGCGAAGCATATGCAATAACTCACCCCTCCTGCATCAATACACAACCCAAACCAACGCGTGAAGCGTCGCAATATACCGTATACATCCCTAAACCAGAAGGTAACACAAGAACTGGTGCTGTAGTCAAAGCCATCTTGAGCTTCTGGAAGCTCGCCTCACAATCATCAGACGAGCGGAAGGGAGCACCCTTCTGGGTCAATCTAGTCAGAGGTGATGCAATAGATGAAAAGCCCTGCACGAATCGTCGATAATAACCTGCCAACCCCAGGAAACTCCTGATCTCGATCACTGAAGTAGGACGTGGCCAACTCTGAATTGCCTCAATCTTCTTGGGATCCACCTTAATACCCTCTCCTGACACAATATGCCCCAAGAATGCCACGGACTCTAGCCAAAACTCACACTTGGAGAACTTAGCATATAGCTTCTGCTCCCGCAAGGTCTGAAGCACTACTCTCAAATGCTGCTCATGCTCCCCCAGGCTACATGAGTATATCAAGATGTCGTTAATGAAGACGATGACAAAGGAATCAATATAAGATCTGAACACCCGGTTCATCAAGTCCATAAATGCCGTTGGGGCATTAGTCAAGCCAAAGGACATCACCAGAAACTCATAATGATCATATCTAGTATAGAAGGCAGTCTTCGGAACATCTGAGTCCTGAATCCTCAACTGATGGTACCCCGATCTCAAGTCGATCTTAGAGAACACCCTAGCATCGTGCAACTGATCGAACAAATCATCAATGCGCAGCAACGGGTACTTGTTCTTGATGGTAACCTTGTTCAACTGGCGGTAATCAATGCACATCCGCATGGTCCCATCCTTCTTCTTTACAAACAACACCGGTGCACCCCAAGGTGACACACTCGGTCTAAAAATCCCTTTTGCTAACAACTCCTCAAGCTACTCCTTTAGCTCTTCAACTCTTTCGGAGCCATACGGTATGGTGGGATAGATATAGGATGGGTACCGGAGCCAAATCAATACAGAAATCAATATCACGATCCGGTGGCATGCCAGGAAGGTCAGAAGGAAACACATTGGGGAACCTGCGGGCTACTGGAACTGAATCAATCATTGGAGACTCTGCGGTGGTGTCCCGAACATAAGCTAGATAAGCCAAACACCCCTCCTCGACCATATGTCGAGTCTTCCGAAAAGAAATAACCCGGCTAGACGTATTAACTGAGGAATGCTTCCACTCCAACCTTGGCGACCCTGGCATTGCTAAGGTAACAGTCTTGGCATGACAATCTAGGACGGCGTGATACAGGGGTAACCAATCCATGCCCAGGATGACCTCAAAGTCGATCATATCAAGCAACAGGAGATCTGCTCTAGTCTCGAACCCATAGAATGTGACCACAAAGGACCGGTAGATCCGATCCACAACCACAGAATGTGACCACAAAGGGCCGGTAGATCTGATCCACAACCACAAAATTGCCCATAGGAGTGGACACATGAACAGGAGTGCCCAAAGGCTCACGAGGAATAATCAGGAAATGGGCAAACAGAGATGACACATATGAATAGGTAGACCCTGGATCAAATAGCACTGAAGCATCCCTACCACAGACGGAAATAATACCTGTGATAATGGCATCTGAGGCCAATGCATCTGGTCTGGCTGGAAGAGCATAGAATCTGGCGGAAGCGCCGACTGGTTGTCCTCCCCCTGACTGTGCACTAGCTGGCTGACCTCTCCCTGTCTGGCCTCCACCTCTAGGACGACCTCTACCTGTCTGTCCCCCACCTCTAGGCGGCTGGGCAACCGGTGCTGAAATTATGGGCTGCTGACCCTGCTGTACTGCCTTGCCCCGATGTCTGGGGCAGGTCCTCTTCATGTGACCCGAATCTCCACACTCATAACAACCTCTCGGCACCATAGCCTGCTGTCCGGAAGCCTGGCCCTGTTGGCCCGAATACCCACCGGAGGAACTCTGAATAGTTGGTGGACGGTAAGAACTCTCTGGCATAGCACTGAAATAGGAACCAGAAGAACCCTGGGGACCTGAATACCCACTGGAAGAACCCTGAATAGCTGCCGGGTGATAAGAACTCTTTGGCATGGCACTGAAATAGGGGCGCGCTGGAGCACCTCGAGCAGGTGGTGGTGCTGAATGTGGGGGCCTGCTAGGCTGACCCCTCCCAAACTGACCTCTACCCCTAGCCAGGGAACCTCTGAACTCTCCAGAGAACCTATCCCTCTTGTCCTACTGCATCTGCTCCCTACCTCGAAGACGGTAGCCCTCAATCCTCCGAGCAATCTCCACCACTAGCTGATAAGGAGTACCCATCTCCACCTCTCGGGCCATGCTGGCCCTAATGCCAGAATGCAACCCTGCAACGAACCTCCGTACCCTCTCCGCATCAGTAGGAAGTATCATTAATGCATGGCGGGATAGCTCAGAAAACCTCGCCTCACAGTCGGTCACAGACATTTGTCCCCGCTCAAGCTGCTCAAACAGATATCGTAGCTCTTCCCTCTCGGAGGGTGGGATCTACCTATCTAGAAACAACTGTGTGAACTGACTCCAAGTGATGGGAGGAGAACCTACTGGTCTGCCAAGAACATACGACTGCCACCATCTACGGGCCCTGCCCTCCAGCTGAAAAGCAGTGAAGTCAACCCCATGCGACTCCAATATCCTCATGTTGTGCAGTCTGTCCCTGCACCTATCAATGAAATCCTGGGCATCCTCATGACGCTCACCCGCGAAGACAGGAGGGTGTAGCCTGGTCCATCTGTCCAATAACTTCTGCGAAGCACCACCCGTAACTAGTCCGGGTTCGGGTACTCCTGCAGCAACTGGCTGAGCCCCACCTGCGGGTAGTGCACCCGGAGTCTGATATACTGCACCTGCATGTCCAGGAGCCTGAGCAGTAGGGGTCTGTGCTCTCTCTCCCCCCTGTGATGTGGCTGGATCCGCTGGAAATAAACCAGCCTGAGTCATGGTGTCCATGAACCGCAGCAGACGGCCCATGACCTCCTAAAATCCCGGTGCTGTCATGAAGTCCACCGGGGTAGGATCAACTGCAGGCACCTCGCCCTGCTCCTCAATGATGGGATCTTCCACAGGATCCACCGGTGGTGCTACTGGGATAGCTCTAGGACGCCCTCGTCCCTACCTCGGGCCGGTGCCCTCCCCCGGCCTCTGCCTCGGCCTCTAGCAACGGGGGGAGCAGCTCCTATCGGGTTTGGAACAGTTGCCATGCGCGTCCTCACCATCTATGAGAGAATAGAAGAGGGGAAATTTAGTGTACTAACCACTGCACGATAGGAAATGAAGAAAGAGTAGTTTCCTGACACCCTATAGCTTCTCAAATATAAATACAGGCATCTCTGTACCGATCCGTAAGATTCTATTAGGCTTTCCCATGACTTGTGAGACCTACGTGAACCTAGTGCTCTGATACCATGTTGTCACGACCCAGTTTAGCTACAGGTCGTGATGGCGCCCAACACCGCTGTCAGGCAAGCCAACTCTACATATTAGTGATTTCTCATTTTACTTTTCCAAAACAGTTCCGACATTTGTACATTTAGATCATTAATAAGTGATAATAAGCAATGTAAGATAATGATTATAAAAGCCAAAAGAATAGTCTACTAGTGTGTGTGCCAAGACCTGGTGTCACAAGTATATGGGCATCTAGTAGAATACATAAAAGAATAAATCTATCCTACTGTCTGAACTAGGATAGACAGCCAAAAGTACAAAGAGACTCCATCACGTTGCTGAACGGTGTGGGAGAAGGGCAGCTCACCGTGGAATCTCGGGATTCTATCAAGAATGCGCACCAGACTGATAGCCAAATGTACCTGCCTCAGATCCTGTACAATTAAGTACAGAAGCGTAGTATGAGTACATAAACAATATGTACCCAGTAAGTATCCCATCTAATCTCGAAAAAGTAGAGACGAGAGGTCGACTTGACACTTACTAGGGTCAAATAATATAAGAAAGTGTTATGCTAAGCATGGATGTCACTAAATAAATAACAATTCATAGAAAGAAGTGATAGGTCCTTTCCTAGATAATATCGCAATTAGCCATTTACATTTCAGGGCATTTAACAAAAGTCCAATTCATAGAAAATATCGAGCAAGAAGTATGCGCAAATAGTGCCGAGGTCGTACGGCCCGATCCAACATAAAAATAAAGTGTGCACTGCCGGAGGGTCGAACTGCGTGAACCATAGATGCATCTATTACCCCGCTCGCGA
>NW_017673302.1:0-46584 GCF_001879085.1 Nicotiana attenuata
GGACTTGGTGCAGTGTTGATGCAGGATGGCAAGGCTATTGCCTATGCTTCGCGGCAGTTGAAGATTCATGAGAAGAACTATCCGGTTCGTGATTAGGAGTCGGCGGCCATAGTTCACGCATTGAAGATTTGAAGGCATTATCTGTATGGCGTGGCATGTGAGGTGTTCATGGATCACAGGAGTCTTCAGTATTTGTTCAAGCAAAAGGAGTTGAATTTGAGGCAAAGGAGGTGGTTGGAGTTGTTGAAGGATTATGATATCACCATTTTAAATCATCCGAGAAAGGCCAATGTGGTGGCCGATGCTTTGAGTAGGAAGTCAGCGCATTTCATTCTTGTGGCAGTCTCCTATTCATCCGAGAGGTTAGCTGAGATCTACATTCAGGAGATTATTTGTCTTCATGGTGTGCCCGTATCTATCATTTCGGACCGGGGTACGCAGTTTACCTCGCGCTTCTGGAGAGCAGTCCAGCGAGAGTTGGGCACGAGAGCTGGGTTGAGCACAGCATTTCATCCCCAGACGGACGGACAGTCCGAGCGGGCTATTCAGATTTTGGAGGACATGCTCCGAGCCTGTGTCATTGACTTTGGAGGTTCGTGGGATCAGTTTTTGCCTTTGGCGAAGTTTGCCTACGACAACAGCTACCAGTCGAGTATCCAGATGGCTCCTTATGAGGCTTTATATGGTAGGCGGTGTCGGTCTCCGGTTGGATGGTTTGAGCCGGGAGAGGCTCGGTTGTTGGGTACGGACCTGGTTCAGGAGGCCTTGGACAAGGTCAGGATTATTCAGGATAGGCTTCGTTCAGCTCAGTCCAGGCAAAAGAGTTATGCAGACCGCAAGTTTCGAGATGTGGCTTTTATGGTTGGTGAGCGGGTATTGCTCCGAGTGTCGCCTATGAAGGGCGTGATGAGATTTGGGAAGAAGGGCAAGCTTAGCCCTAGGTTCATTGGTCCGTTTGAGATTCTTGATCGAGTGGGAGAGGTGGCTTACAGACTTGCTTTGCCGCCGAGCTTATCAGCCGTGCATCCAGTGTTTCATGTGTCCATGCTTCGGAGGTATCACGGCGATCCAGCCCACGTGTTAGATTTCAGCCCTGCCCAGTTGGACAAGGAATTGTCTTATGAGGAGGAGCCGGTAGCTATTCTAGACCGGTAGATTCGTCAGTTGAGGTCAAAGAGTTTCCCTTCTGTTCGTGTTCAGTGAAGAGGTCAGCCTCCTGAGGCATCGACCTGGGAGTCCGAATCTGATATGTGGAGCCGTTATCCTCAAGTTCTTGTTGTTTTAGTGGTGAATCGTGGGAACGTTCGTGGTCTGTGGAATTAATATAGATAAATGGTAAATTTTGGCAGATAAAGATGAAAGCTAAACAGAAATTAACAAAGTAGAAAAAAAATATAAAAGAAATGGAGAAGATAAATTAAACTACATTCAATGTCATCAAACGAGTTAAGAAGGTTACTGGAACTGTGTTAGATATGTTGATAGGCTAATAAATCCTTTTGATTTAATTATAATTTGGTGAAATTTGAACAAGAAACAAGATTATATAATTTGAATATTAACGTAGATGCTGAAGTGGTTGATAGAATGACGTTGTTGTGGACAAAAGCAGTTGATTTAAATGATACTTTATGTAATTTTAAATACGCAAAATTAAATATATTGACTTTCATATTTTAAACTTTACGATTATTTTTGGAACGAACATTTTTTCACTTAAAGAAAAGAAAAGTTTGAAATATATGATTTTCTCCGCGTCCAACACACGTTTAATACTATATTTAATTATCGACAGTGACACCCTTCTACATGGGGTGTTATTCAATATTGTTCCAAACAATCTCTCTCTCTTTCTCTCTCTCACTTACTCACTCTCTCACACACACAAACAACTTACAATTCGACTTTCAATAATAAACTGATACTACACTTACATAAAATCTTGCGTACGCTATAGGATATAGCGCATTAACACTCCGAGTAACATTTGACATCCTAGTTTTCTGAATACAACTATATAATGTTTGGGATCCAAATTCACTAAATGTTTGAAATATGAACATTATCTTGGTCATTTTCCAGTTCTAATAAAGATGTAGTAATGAGGCTGGACATGCCCATTTTAGGACTAATACCAAATGAAGTATGGTAACAGGGCCCAAATTAATATGGCAGCCCAACAAAGCCCACAATAAAAAAAGTACCCATAGAGAAATTTACCCAGAATACAAGCGTTTGAAGAGTTATTTATAAAATTTATAACTATTTTAAAACAATAACATTATATACAACTAGTACAATCTTTTACCCTCTTAATTAGATTAACGTGAAATTAGGGATTGTAATTATAGTTATGAGAATCTTAAATGCATAATTATCTATGATTTTCCTAAAAGTGTCTCCAATTAATGTAGAATTAGGGATTTTTTCTACTTCAAATTTATCAAATTCTCTCTTCTTCAATTATCTCCTCATAGTAGAATGCAATTAACATTGACATGGTGCTGCTGCCGACAAGTTTTTTTTTCGGTTACCGATGGGGCCGTCATTCGTGTGAGCAATATCAGACCCAATCCAAAATTCTAGATTTAAACTTAATTTTCCATTTTCTTCATATAACGGTGGTTTCAACTATTTTCATAGTCTTTTCCAGCCATGGAATAAAAGTTTTAGGACTGAATTTCCTAGGTTACTGATGTTCTAAACGTCAATACCACACAAGAGGGGGGGTGATTTGTGTGGTACCCAATTTTCGCTCTAGAAGAACCTGGTTCTTCTAGGTGTACTAACTACTACTGTTTGCGGAATTATAAGTGCATAAAATAAAGAACACAGAGATTTTTACGTGGAAAACACCTGGCTCAAAAGGTGAAAAAACCATGACCTACTACTCAGTAGGATTTTCCCAAACTTCCACTAAAATCACTGAGCCAAAACAGCATTTACAAAACTCTTTGTAAACCTAAGGATTAACTCTAATCCCGTTGTGGCACACAGCCTCAACTGTTGCGACAACTTCAAGTTAGCTTATAACTTAAACACTCTAGGTACCTAATACAATTGCTTCTATGAAAGCTGAAAGGTACAATTTTAAACCACCTACTACAATTGAACTAGAATAAAAAGAATACACAATGGAACTGATTCTTCTATCTTGTTCAAGTAGCTTCAGGAGTGCACACTCAAATCTAACATAAATTGCTTGCAAAATCACCTTGCTCTTTCGCTCTCCATTTAGTTTAACTTCTGCGTATGTGCAATACCTGTAAAAGAGAACAATCACTATCTTTTAATAGGTTAGTAATCAGAGTTTGATTGGGACGCAATTGCTGATCTTCTATCGTAGTTGAGTCCTTGAAGATCTCAAACTCCAACACTATCTTTATCCGGATTGTGTTCTCTTCATATAAGGAGACTTTCCCCCCTTATCCAATATGCAACCTTTTCGATCAGATCAGGAGATATTGCCGCTTGATCAGTAAGACTTATCTCCTTCACGTGCATTTCACATGTATAGGTTGAGCATGACTATGCTTCACAAGATGGACCTGGTCCATGACTGAGTTCATTTGTAATTCTTCAAAACTTCACCTGCTCTTGGGCCAACAGTTACATTCATGTATGTTCATTGGCGAAGGAATGCATATAAATTTTTTCTTCATCTCTCCATCTCCTTTTCGTTATAACATCATTATCTTTCAATGAATGATTTTACTTTATGTCACGACCCGAATTTTCCACCTTCGGGAATCGTGATGGCGCCTACTCGTGAAAGTTAGGCAAGCCGACAGTTACAATTTTGCTACCATTACAATTAACCAAACAGGAACAGATAATAGTTCAAACAAGATAATTAAGAAGCGCGGAAAATGATATAACAGTGCCACAACTCAAGCACATAACTACCCCATAGACCTGGTTTCACAATCCATGAACGACTAAGATTTACTACAAATACAAATCTGAAAGAAATACAAGTGTTCTCGAAGTAGAAGAGACACCAGAAAACTAAAGCGGGGAACGGGGGACTTCAGGCTCTGCGAACGCTAGCAGATCTACCTTGGTCTCCCTGAACTGAAGACAACTACCTCAAGCTACTCACAAGGTCCGGCATTGAAATCTGCAAAACAAGTGCAGAGTGCAGCATCAGTACAACCGACCCCATGTACTGGTAAGTGTCGAGCCTAACCTCGGCGAAGTAGTGACGAGGCTAGGACGCGACAACCATATAAACCTGTGCAGTTAAGTCATATACGAACAGAACAATAATAACAGTAAATAACAGATAAAGGTGGAAAGCGGGAACATGCTGCGGGGAATATCAAATTCTAACAGTAATTCAATAGATAAGCATAATGAACACCATATTTGTATCAACAGTAATAATGAAACAGTAACACGTGTACGGCATCACCCTTCGTGCTTTTACTCTCGTCCTCACCATAAGAAACAATAGAAACGGCACGGCATCACCCTTCGTTCATTAACTCTCATAATCATGGCACGACATCACCCTTCATGCATTAATCTCACAATATCGGCACGGCATCACTGTTCATGCATTAACACTCACAATATCGGCACGGCATCACCCTTCGTGCATTAACACTCACTCACAATATCATGCACGACATCACCCTTCTTGCTTTACACTCTTCCTCGCCCAAACAACAGAAACAATACATCCCGGCAAGAGAATCAACAATAGAAACAATAACATCACGGCAAGGGAATCAACAATAGAAACAATAATATCCCGACAAGGGAATCAGCTATAACCAATCTCGTTTCAACAATTAATTCTATGAAATAAGTCTCAACTTGAGTCAATACTCATCAATGATCAAATACTCAGCAATATCATAAAACTTGCTCAACATAGAGAAACATCATTTTAAGCATGAACAGTACATGATAAGAGACATAACAGTCATAATATAAGATTCACTAGCATGCTCGACACCAACATATAGATACTCGTCACCATACCTATACGTCGTACTCAACACTAACACGTAGCAAACAAGACCACAACACCTATTCCTTCAAGCTAAGGTTAGGCCAAACACTTACCTCAATTCCACGGACAAAATCAAGCCTCAATTACCACTTTACCTCTCGATTCCACTTTCAATCCACTCGTATCTAGTGATAATTTACTTAATAACATCAATAAATGCTAAATAAACTAATTCTAATGCATGAATATAGATTTCCCAATATTTTCCCCAAAAGTCAAAAGAACCGACCCCGGGCCCGCTTGGTCAAAACTCGAAGTCCGAACCAAAACCCGATTACCCCATTCACCCTCGAACTCAAATATGCAATTGGTTTTGAAATCCGACCTCAATTTGATGTCCAAATCCCCAAAATTCGAAAATCCTAATTTCTACCCAAAAATACCCAATTTCCCATGAAAACCCTTAGATTTTGAAATGAAATCATGTAAAAAGATGAATTAGATTGAAGAAAATGAGTGTTAGAAATTCACTTACTTATGATTTGGAGAAGTTTGAGTCTTTGAAAAATCGCCTGAGATGCATTAGGGGTTCGAAATTTTGAAGATGAAGTTGAATCCCGTCTGAAATCTCACTTAACAGGCTGCAGTTATCGCAATTGCGATCAGGGGTTCGCAATTGCGAACCCTATGAATTTCTGCTGCTTCGCATTTGCGACAAATAGTGCATTTGCGACCAGTCCCCTCCCAGCTTTATTCGCAATTGCGAAGGTTTCTTCGCAAATGCGAGGACTGTTGGCCCAGCTACTCTTCGCAATTGCGATGAGTTACTCGCAATTGCCGCACTGACAGGCCTCGCAATTGCGAATCTGGTCTCCGCAATTGCGAGATCAGAGGCCAACACCAGAACTGAAACCTGCAACAATTTTTCCTAAGTCCAAAACACCCTGTGGCCTATCCAAAACTCACCCGAGCCCTCGAGGCTCCAAACCAAACATGCACACAAGTCTAAAAATATCATGCGAACTTGTTCGTGCGATCAAAATCGCCAAAATAACATCTGAAACAACGAATTTAACATCAAAACTCATGAATTTCACAAGATAGTTCAAATTTCTATTTTCTCAACCAAGGATCAGATTTATATCAAATCACTTCCGTTTTTTACCAAATTTCACAGATTCGACTTAAATATTATTTTAACCTGTACCGGGCTCCGGAACCAAAATACGGGCCCAATACCATCAAAGTCACGCACCATTTCATTTCCAAAAATCCTTATATTTTCCAGCAAATAATTTTCTTTAAAAATTCTTTTCTCGGGCTAAGGACCTCGAAATTCGATTCTGGGCATACGCCCAAGTCTCATATTTTACTACGGACCCTACGGGACCGTCAAATCATGGGTCCGGGTCCGTTTACCAAAAATATTGACCGAAGTCAACTTTAACCAATTTTAAAGGCCAAATTCAATATTTTTCTTAAATTTCACATAAAAGCTTTCCGGATACGCGCACGCAAATCGAGGAGAAAAAAATGAGGTTTTCAAGGCCCCGGAACCCGGATTCAGGTTCTAAAACAAAAGATGACCCTTTCACATTCTCCAAAAATACCCAATTTCCCATGAAAATCCCTAGATTTTGAAATGAAATCATGTAAAAAGATGAATTAGATTGAAGAAAATGAATCCGGAAACACTTACTTATGATTTGGAGAAGTTTGAATCTTTGAAAAATCGCCTAGGGATGCATAGGGTTCGAAATTTTGAAGAATAAAGTTGAAATCCCGTCTGAAATCTCACTTAACAGGCTGCAGTTATCGCAATTGCGATCAGGGGTTCGCAATTGCGAACCCTATGAATTTCTGCTGCCTTCGCATTTGCGACAAATATGATGCAATTGCGACCAGTCCCCTCCCAGCTTTTACTTCGCAATTGCGAAGGTTTCTTCGCAAATGCGAAGACTGTTGGCCCAGCTACTCTTCGCAATTGCGATGAGTTACTCGCAATTGCTGCACTGACAGGCCTCGCAATTGCGAACTCTGGTCTCGCAATTGCAAGATCAGAGGCCAACACCAGAACTGAAACCTGCAACAATTTTTCCTAAGTCCAAAACACCCTGTGGCCTATCCAAAACTCACCCGAGCCCTCGAGGCTCCAAACCAAACATGCACACAAGTCTAAAAATATCATGCGAACTTGTTCGTGCGATCAAATCGCCAAAATAACATCTGAAACAACGAATTTAACATCAAAACTCATGAATTTCACAAGATAGTTCAAATTTCTATTTTCTCAACCAAGGGTCCGATTTATATCAAATCACTTCCGTTTTTTACCAAATTTCACAGATTCGACTTAAATATTATTTTAACCTGTACCGGGCTCCGGAACCAAAATACGGGCCCAATACCATCAAAGTCACGCACCATTTCATTTCCAAAATCCTTATATTTTCCAGCAAATAATTTTCTTTAAAAATTCTTTTCTCGGGCTAAGGACCTCGAAATTCGATTCCGGGCATACGCCCAAGTCTCATATTTTACTACGGACCCTACGAGACCGTCAAATCATGGGTCCGGGTCCGTTTACCAAAAATATTGACCGAAGTCAACTTTAACCAATTTTAAAGGCCAAATTCAATATTTTTCTTAAATTTCACATAAAAGCTTTCCGCATACGCGCACACAAATCGAGGAGAAAAAAAAATGAGGTTTTCAAGGCCCCGGAACCCGGATTCAGGTTCTAAAACAAAAGATGACCCTTTCACATTCTCCACCTCTAAAACAACTGTTCGTCCTCGAACGGACATAGAAAAGTACCTAAGTCGATGAAAAGATGGGGATATCGGCTTCGCATATCGGACTCGGACTCCCAAGTCGCTGGCTCAACAAGCTGACCTCTCCACTGCACACGAACTGAGGGGAAACTCTTCGATCTCAACTGACGAACCTGCTGGTCTATAATAGCTATCGGCTCTTCCTCATAGGTCAAGTCCTTGTCCAGGTGGACAGTGCTGAAGTCTAACACGTGGGATGGATTGCCGTGATACTTCCGAAGCATGGACACATGAAACACTGGATGCACAGCTGATAAACTCGGTGGCAACGCAAGTCTGTAAGCCACCTCTGCCACTCGATCAAGTATCTCAAAAGGCCTGATGAACCTAGGGCTTAGCTTGCCCCTCTTCCCAAATCTCATCACGCCCTTCATGGGCGACACCCGAAGCAACACTCGCTCTCCGACCATGAATGCTATATCTCGAACCTTACGGTCGGCGTAACTCTTTTGCCTGGACTGAGATGTACGAAGCCTATCCTGAATGATCTTAACCTTGTCCAAGGCATCCTGCACTAAATCTGTACCCAACAACCGAGCCTCCCCCGGCTCAAACCACCCAAATGGCGATCGACACCGTCTACCGTACAATGCCTCATAGGGAGATATATAGATACTGGACTGATAGCTGTTGTTGTAGGCAAACTCCGCTAATGGCAAGAACTGATCCCACGAACCTCCAAAGTCAATAACACATGCTCGGAGCATATCCTCCAAAATCTGAATAGTACGCTCGGATTGTCCGTCCGTCTGAGGATGAAATGTTATGCTTAACTCGACCCGTGTACCTAACTCACGCTGAACTGCCCTCCAGAAATGCGAGGTAAACTGCATACCTTCGGTCAGAAATGATAGACACGGGCACATCGTGAAGACGAACAATCTCCCGAATATAGATCTCAGCTAACCTCTCTGAAGAATAGGAAACTGCCATAGGAATGAAATGCGCTAACTTAGTCAGCCTATCAACAATAACCCATACCGCGTCGAACTTCCTCTGAATCCGTGGGAGTCCAACAACGAAGTCCATAGTGATATGCTCCCACTTCCACTCAGGAATCTCAATCTTTTGAAACAAACCACCAGGTCTCTGATGCTCGTACTTTACCTGCTGACAATTCAAACACCGAGCTACATACGCAACAATATCCTTCTTCATCCTCCTCCACCAATAATGCTGCTGCAAGTCCTGATACATCTTAGCGGCGCCCGGATGAATAGATTACCGAGAACTATGGGCCTCCTCTAGAATCAACTCACGAAGTCCATCTACATTAGCCTTCCCCAGATGATACAAGATGGTGATATCATAGTCTTTCAACAACTCCAACCACCTCCTCTGCCTCAAATTTAGCTCCTTCTGCTTGAACAAGTACTGTAGACTCTTGTGATCCGTGAACACCTCACATGACACGCCATATAAATAATGCCTCCAAATCTTCAGCGCTAGCTCCAAATCATGAACTGGATAATTCTTCTCGTGAATCTTCAACCGTCGCAAAGCATAAGCAATAACCTTACCATCCTGCATCAACACCGCACCAAGTCCAATACGAGATGCGTCACAATACACTGTATATAGCCCTGAACCTGTGGGCAATACCAACACCGGCGCCGTAGTCATAGCTGACTTGAGCTTCTGAAAGCTCGCCTCACACTCGTTCGACCACCTGAACTGGGCACCCTTCTGGGTCAACCTGGTCATTGGGGCTGCTATAGATGAAAACCCCTCCACAAACCGACGGTAATAACCCGCCAAGCCCAAGAAACTCCGGATCTCTGTAGCTGATGTGGGTTTAGGCCAGTCCTTGACTGCCTCTATCTTCTTCGGATTCACCTGAATAGCCTCTGCTGATACAACATGACCCAAGAAAGCAACTGAACTCAACCAAAACTCACATTTCGAAAACTTCACATACAACTGACTGTCTCTCAGAGTCTGAAGATCGACTCGAACATGTCGTTCATGCTCCTCTCAGCTGCGGGAGTAAATCAAAATATCATCAATGAAGACAATCACAAAAGAATCCAGATACGGCCTGAACACTCAGTTCATCAAATCCATGAATGCTGCTGGGGCATTTGTCAACCCAAATGACATCACCAGAAACTCATAATGCCCGTATCGAGTGCGAAAAGTTGTCTTAGGGACATCGGATGCCCTAATCCTCAACTGATGGTAGCCAGATCTCAAATCAATCTTCGAAAACACTTTGGCACCCTGAAGCTGATCAAGCAAATCATCAATCCTCGGCAATGGATACTTGTTCTTGATGGTGACCTTGTTCAACTGCCGATAATCTATACACATCCTCATCGACCCATCCTTCTTCTTAACAAACAACACCGGCGCACCCTAGGGCGAGAAATTAGGTCTAATAAAGCCCTTATCAAGCAAGTCTTGCAACTGTTCTTTCAACTCCTTCAACTCTGGCGGGGCCATACGATATGGCAGAATAGAAATGGGCTGAGTGCCCGGAGCCAAATCAATGCAAAAGTCGATATCCCTGTAGGGTGGCATCCCCGACAGGTCTGCAGGAAATACCTCTGGGAACTCCCGTACAACTGGCACGGAATCCATTAAAGGAACCTCAGCACTAGAGTCACGAACATAAGCCAAATAAGCCAAACACCCCTTTTCAACCATACGCCGAGCCTTCATATAAGAAACAACCCTACAGACAGAATGACCAGGATTCCCTCTCCACTCCAATCGAGGCAACCTCAGCAAAGCTAAGGTCACGGTCTTGGCATGACAGTCCAATATAGCGTGATAAGGTGATAACCAATCCATCCCCAGAATAACATCGAAGTCAACTATATCGAGAAGTAGGAGGTCTACACGGGTTTTAAGACCCCCCAATAATAACCACGCACGAGCGATAGACACGATCTACAATAATAGAATCACCCACCGGTGTGGACACATATACAGGAGCACTCAAAGAATCGCGAGGCACAACCAAATACATAGAAAAATAAGATGACACATAGGAGTATGTAGACCCTGGATCAAATAGGACTGATGCATCTCTACTGCAAACTAAAACCATACCTGTGATAACGGCATCGGATGCCTTAGGCTCAGGTCTGGCTGGGAAAGCATAACATTGGGGCTGGGCCCCACCACTCTGAACCACATCCCTGGGACGGTCCCCTGCTGGCTGGCCTCTACCTCTAGCGGCCTGGCCTCCACCTCTAACGGCCTGACCTCTACCTCTAACACCTCTACCTCCACCTCTAGCTGTCTGACCCCTGCCCCTAGCTGGCTGAGCGGGCGGTGGAACACCCGGTGCCTGAACCATGGCACGAGAACCCTGATGCTGAGAACCGCTCGACGCTCGAGGGCAAAATCTAACAATGTGCCTCGGATCGCCACAAGTATAACAAGTCCTCGGCTGCTGGGACTGCTGACCCTGAAACTGACACTGATAGGAGCTGGTGATGCACTGTAGGGTAGCTGATCTGAATACTGCATATGAGAACCACGACCACTTGGAGCACCATGAGAAGCTTGAAGTGCTGAATGAAACGGCCTGGGAGGATGGCCCCTACCAAAAGAATCCCTGCCTCCAGACGAGGCACCACTGAATCTACCAGAATGACGAGGCCTCTTATCAGACCCCTGACCACTCCCCTGAGCTAGAACCATCTCAACCCGCCTGGCCACATTGGCTGCATCCTGAAAAGAAATCTCGTTCCCTGTCTCCTTGGCCATCTGCAATTGAATAGGCTGAGCGAGTCCCTCAATGAACCTCCTCACTCTCTCTCTCTCTCTCTCTCTCTCTCTCTCTCTGTGGGGAGTGTAAGAAGAGCATGACGAGCCAAATCAACAAACCTAGTCTCATACTGGGTGACAGTCATAGAACCCTGCTGGAGGCGCTCAAACTGCCTCCGATAATGCTCTCTTTTGGTGATAGGGAAAAAATTCTCCAAAAATAGTTGAGAGAACTGATCCCAAGTCAAAGCAGGAGACCTAGCTGGTCTGGCCAAACAATAATCTCTCCACCATTTCTCGGTGGAACCTGATAGACGAAATGTATCAAAGTTGACCCCATTGGTCTCCACTACCCCCATATTTCGCAGAACCTCGTGACAACTGTCCAAATAATCCCGGGGATCCTCTGAAGATGTACCGCCATATGTAGTAGTGAAAAGCTTGGTGAACCTGTCCAGCCTGCACAAGGCATCAGCAGACATAGCTGCTCCATTGTCGGTCTGAGCCACAACACCCGGCGGGACAACCCCAACTGGCTGAGCTGCTGGAGTCTGAAACTGGGGAGCCATCTGCTCCGGGGTACGAGTAGCAGGAGTCTGGGCTCCTCCTCCATTCTGAGAGACGGCTGGTACTACAGGAAATATGTTTGCCTGCGTGACACTCTCCATAAGGCCCACTAGATGGACCAGAGCATCCAGGAGTACCGGGTTGGCGATGAACCCCTCTGGAACCTGATCTGGCCCTGCTGGAACTGTCTGGGCCGGAACCTCATCCTCAAACTCAACATGAGGCTCCGCCACTGGTGCTGCTGCTCGAGATCTTAGCTGAGCCCTACCTTTGCCTCGGCCTATTGCACGGCCTCGGCCTCAGCCCCTCGTAAGAGTTGCCACTAGGGGCTCGGGCTCCTGGTCTGCTGATGAAGCGGTACGTGTCCTTACCATCTGCGAAAGAACAGAGTGGAAGTTCAATTAACATTGAGAAATCAAGTCGCACGACAGGAAAGAATAGATGTGAAGTTTTTCCTAAACTCTGTAGCCTCTGAGGGATAAGCACAGACGTCTCCATACCGATCCCTCAGACTCTACCTAGCTTGTTCATGAATTGTGAGACCTAAGCAACCTAGAGCTCAAATACCAACTTGTCACGACCCGGATTTCCCACCTTCGGGAATCATGATGGCGCCTACTCGTGAAAGCTAAGCAAGCCGACAGTTACAATTTTGCTACCATTACAATTAACCAAAAAGGAATAGATAATAGTTAAAACAAGATAATTAAGAAGTGCGAAAAATGATATAACAGTGCCACAACTCAAGTACATAACTACCCCCATAGACCTAGTGTCACAATCCATGAACGACTAAGATTTACTATAAATACAAGTCTGAAAGAAATACAACTGTTTTCGAAGTAGAAGAGACAATAGAAAATTAAAGCGGGGAAAGGGGGACATCAGGCTTTGCGAACGCTAGCAGATCTACCTTGATCTCCCTGGGCTGAAGGCAGCTACCTCAAGCTACTCACAAGGTTCGACACCGAAATCTGCACAAGAAGTGCAGAGTGCAGCATCAGTACAACCGACCCCATGTACTGGTAAGTGTCGAGCCTAACCTCGGCAAAGTAGTGACGAGGCTAGGACACGACAACCATATAAACCTGTGCAGTTAAGTCATATACGAATAGAACAATAATAACAGAAAATAACAGATAAAGGTGGGAAGGGGAACATGCTGCGGGGAATATCAAATTCTAATAGAGAAGCATAATGAACACCATATTTGTATCAACAGTAATAATGAAACAGTAACACGTGCACGGCATCACCCTTCGTGCTTTTACTCTCGTCATCACCATAAGAAACAATAGAAACGGGACGGCATCACCCTTCGTGCATTAAATCTCACAATATCGGCGCGGCATCACCCTTCGTGCATTAACACTCACAATATCGGCACGGCACCACCCTTCATGCATTAACACTCACAATATCGGCACGGCATCACCCTTCGTGCATTAGCACTCACTTACAATATCATGCACGGCATCACCCTTCGTGCTTTACACTCTTCCTCACCCAAACAATAGAAACAATACATCCCGGCAAGGGAATCAATAATAGAAACAATAACATCCCCGCAAGGGAATCAACAATAGAAACAACAATATCCCGACAAGGGAATCAACTATAACCAATCTCGTTTCAACAGTTAATTCTATGAAATAAGTCTCAACTTGAGTCAATACTCATCAATGATCAAATACTCAGCAATATCATAAAACTTGCTTAACATAGAGAAACATCATTTAAGCATGAACAGTACATGATAAAAGACATAACGGTCATAATATAAGATTCACTAGCATGCTCGACACCAACGTATAGATACTCGTCACCACACCTATACGTCATACTCAACACTAACACGTAGCAAACAAGACCACAACACCTATTCCCTCAAGCTAAGGTTAGGCCAAACACTTACCTCAATTCCACGGACAAAATCAAGCCTCAATTACCGCTTTACCTCTCGGTTCCACTTCCAATCTGCTCGTATCTAGTCATAATTTACTTAATAACATCAATAAATGCTAAATAAACCAATTCTAATGCATGAATATAGATTTCCCAATATTTTCCCCAAAAGTCAAAAAATCGACCCCGGGCCCGCTTGGTCAAAACTCGAAGCCCGATTACCCATTCACCCTCGAACTCAAATATGCAATTGGTTTTGAAATCCGACCTCAATTTGATGTCCGAATCCCCAAAACTCGAAAATCCTAATTTCTACCCAAAAACACCCAATTTCCCATGAAAACCCCTAGATTTTGAAATGAAATCATGTAAAAAGATGAATTAGATTGAAGAAGATGAGTTAAAAATCACTTACTTATGATTTGGAGAAGTTTGAGTCTTTGAAAAATCGCCTAGGGATGCTTAGGGTTCGAAATTTTGAAGGATGAAGTTGAAATCCCATCTGAAATCTCACTTAACAGGCTACAGTTATCGCAATTGCGATCAGGGGTTCGCAATTGCGAACTCTATGAATTTCTGCTGCCTTCGCATTTGCGACCAGTCCCCTCCCAGCTTTTACTTCGCAATTGCGAAGGTTTCTTCGCAAATGCGAAGATTGTTGGCCCAGCTACTCTTCGCAATTGCGATGAGTTACTCGCGATATCGCAATTGCCACACTGGCAGGCCTTGCAATTGCGAACTCTGGTCTCGCAATTGCGAGATCAGAGGCCAACACCAGAACTGAAACCTGCAACAATTTTTCCTAAGTCCAAAACACCCCGTGGCCTATCCAAAACTCACCCGAGCCCTCGGGGCTCCAAACCAAACATGCACACAAGTCTAAAAATATTATACGAACTTGTTCTTGCGATCAAATCGCCAAAATAACATCTTAAACAACGAATTTAACATCAAAACACATGAATTTCACAAGATAGTTCAAATTTTTATTTTCTCAACCAAGGGTCCGATTTATATCAAATCACTTCCGTTTTTCATCAAATTTCACAGATTCGACTTAAATATTATTTTAAAACTGTACCGGGCTCCGGAACCAAAATACGGGCCCGATACCATCAAGGTCACACACCATTTTATTTCCAAAAATCCTTATATTTTCTAGCAAACAACTTTCTTTAAAAATTCTTTTCTCGGGCTAGGGACCTCGGAATTCGATTCGGGCATACGCCCAAGTCCTATATTTTACTACAGACCCTACGGGACCGTCAAATCACGGGTCCGGTTCCGTTTACCAAAAATATTGACCGAAGTCAACTTTAACTAATTTTAAAGGCCAAATTCAATATTTTTCTTAAATTTCATATAAAAGCTTTCCGGCTCGTACTGCGCACGCAAATTGAGGAGAAAGAAAGTGAGGTTTTCAAGGCCTTGGAACCCGGATTCGGGTTCTACAACAAAAGATGACCCTTTGAGTCATCACACTTTATCACCACATTTATGTATAGTATATTATACATATATATACATAGTATATTTATATATACATAGATATAGTATACTAATAATATATAAATATATGCTATAACTATAGTATACTAATAATATATATTTGGTATATGAACATACGAATATAAAAGAATAAATGTTAGTATATATTAATGCTAATATAAATGATATATATTATGTATACTACACATATGTAAATAGATTATATGGTATATTACTTCAAATGTAAAATATATAGTGATCACATATATTAAGTATACTATATGTATATAATATAAATAATATGAGTTAAATATTATTCCAAATATAAAAAGGTATATAAATATTGTGTTTGTGTGTATATATATTTGAGGTAATATTGACTCATAGCTAAGGTACTTGTAAAGAAAAAAAAAACAGAGAAACTTCTTTTGTTGAAAATGGGAGTTTGGTCAAAGCCAATATGCCATTATTATGTATTAAATGACTGAAGTTACACTTTTAAGAATAAAAAAAAAAAAGGAAAAAAAACATACCCTATCAAACGAAGAAGAATGAGATATATATATTGGAATTGAATTGTATATAAGTGGATTTATAGCTCGAAAAGGTAACGAAGGAAAATGAGGTTTTCTGGGAAATAATTGATTGCCAGTTGTATTAATTTCCTTTCTGTTATCCTAAATAAAGAAAATTCCTTATTTTTGGGTGTTTGTTGTTAATAGATTGCATTATTAAGGGATACTTTCAGAATCAGTTTCCTATTATATAAGAAATCTATCGTATTTGAGGGTATAACTTTTATACATTTATCATATTTATGTTGTAGATGTTATTTAACTAATAGTTGCAGATTGTGAAATAATTTTTGATTTCATCAGTAATTATGAAAATTTCCCCTAGTCTTTATTGTAGAAATGACACTACGTAGCCATTCTAAAGGGCTGTTATTTAGGAATTAGTCAGTGCGTCCTGAATTTCAGTTTTTCAGTTCAATTTTTCAGGACAAAAATGTTATGAATTGTCGTGAAGTTAAGATTTTTAGTTTAAAATTTCAGGATAAAATAAATACTGACTAATCTCTGAATAGTTTCCCTGATAATGGCTATCTATGCACTTGCCCCGTCTTTATTTGTACAAGTTTTGCTAGTATGCAGTATATAATCAAGGTATAATCACTAAATAATTAATTAATGAATCTTTTTTTTAGCAATTTGTTTATAAGGTGCATATTTCATTTTGAGAAATTTTACAGCGTTTAATTGGGTAAAAAATAGAAATATCCTGATTTATAACTTAATTGAAAATTGCCCATAGTTTTAAAAGTAATCGAAATATAACCCTTTTTTATGTGAAAATAAAATCTAAACAATGACACCCTCAAAATTCCAGAAAAATTCCAGCATAATATGCCAAAGTTCGACTTATTTACATATTAGATTCCTCCAATATAATATGTTAGAATTCGTAATATGCTAGAGCTCCAACACAATATGTTGGAAGTTTTTATACAGGAGTCCCATAATCCAGCATATTATGCTGGAACTTTCTGTGTTTCAGCTGGGGTACTTTTTCCAGATTTACTCTCCGTGTTAAATCATGGTTACTTTTTAATAACTTTGCAAATACTGACTATTTTTCAATAACAACCCGTAAAAATGGCTATGCATACCATTTTGACTTCATGATTCCAAAAGATTTATTTATAGCTCCTACCCCTTTATACCACAAAAGTTTGCTGTCTAAGGGAACTGATGGAATCTCTTATACACAAATACACAAAAGATTTGGTTCTATCATCACTACTCCTTCCCGTCATTCTTTTTATTAGAAAAATCATCCCTATTCCTTTTATATAAAAGATTTCTATTATAGTGGGAAATCATAATTTCTTTTTAATAGAAAAGAATCACCCCTAATCTTTATTCTAAGGAATCGCTTGGTTGGTGGGATAAAGGATAATAATTTCGAGATAAAATGTAAGATTATTTCATCCCGCATTTGATTATGGGCATTAATGAGTCCCGAAAATCATTTTGTACCAAAATGGTAAGATAGCTATCCATGTAGCCCGTGATTTAGCAGGGTTGGGCTAGAATTTTTGAGGCCCATTTAAAAACGAGGCTTTTAAGCCCGGCCCGAGTAAGCTCGTGGCCCGCGAGGCTTGACTGAGACTGGGCTGGGCCGGCCCGTGGGCCTAATAAAAATATTTATTTAAAATATATAAAATATAAAAAGTATATTGCCTCTAGCGATGGAAAGTCAAAATTAGATCTTTACTTAGATGAATCAAAGCTTGATCTTGAAAAGTTTCAAGAGATGGATGTTGTCATGTATTGGCTGGACCATTCTAGAAAATATCTCGATCTTCAGTGATTGCGCGTGATATACTTAGTATTCCTATTACCATTGTAGCATCAGAATCAACATTTAGCATTAGTGGGCGTGTTCTAACAAAGTACAGAAGTTGCATCCATCATGAAAATGTCCAAACACTTGATACTACTTGAAATTGGTTGCACGACTTTTTTCAAACTCAAATTGATAATATTTTTTTTATGTGAATTTGAATATTATTAGTTTTTAAAATTTAATTATTCTTAATAGTTAACTAATTAATATTGCATATGAATTGTAGATGTAGATGAAAGTGAAAATGTTAAGACAACCTTGTCACAAGCGAATTCAAATGTGTTTGATAAAGATGATCCGTTGGATATCCCATAATCGTCATGGGCGTTCTCTTGAATAGTTTGTTTTGAGTTTTGACTTTTAGTGAATGAAATATAGTCTTTTCTTTTATCTATTTATTGTTTATTGTGATATACTGAAACAATATAAAAAGTTATTAAGTTTGTGAAATTTATTCAATAAGACATTTTTTAACTTTTAAATACTTATCTTTTTTTTTTAGGTTAGAACTTAAAGATAAAATATAAAATTATATTTTAAAAAATGATGGGTCGGCCCGTGGGGGCCTGCGGCCCACATAGGGCTGGGGTGGGCTGACAATTATAAGGCCCATCAAAATGGTGGGCTAGAAAAATTTCCTATGCATTATGGATGGAAAGGAATACACGTATTTTTGAGCAAAGATATCGTAACAGTGAAGTATCAGCACGAGAAATAGCTTATATATGTAATGTTAGAGTAGTTCCTAGAGCTAGAAAACAAATGCAGCAGTTTTTGATAGTAGAGTAACTTAGTTTAGCTGTTCTGTAACTCAGTAGAATAGTTGATGATGAGATAGTCAGCAGAGTTTTATGCTGGACTATGGATTTGTACAGATTGATCTTTGGTGATTAATACAAAAGAAGTTAATTACCAAAAAAAAATGGTGGGCTAGCCCAGCCCAGCCTGTCTATTGCTAAGGCCCACGTGGGTTGGGCTGGGTTGGGCTAACCCGGCCCGGCCCGACCCATATTAACAGCTCTACATGTAGAAGGTGAGATAACTAGTCTCATGGGATATTTCAACCCATAGGATATTCTCGTCTATCTCATCCTGGTATCGTTTGGTACGAGATAAGGACAATAATTTCGGAATAGAATTTCAGATTGTATTAATTTCATGTGTGATTATAAGTATTAACTAATACAAAAAAATTATATTAAAATAGCGAAATAGTAATCCCATAGAATATTTTACCCCATAAGAGATTAAGATTTATCCCACTATTATACTAAATCATCGCTTAGTATCAGAGGCGGATATAGGATTTAAATTTTATGAGTTCAACTTTTAAGGTTTTAACATTGAACTCATTATATTTTAAAAGTTATGGATTTATATCTGCTATTTTATAATTTTAACAAATTTTTATTTTTTTTTACTCCGCATCAAAAGTTATAGGTTGAATTTAATACGTTATTTGCACACTACATCCTAGTATTACAATGGGAATCAGGGAAGTAACACATACCCCTAATAATCACTTGTAAAAAAAAATCCTATCTTTACCTTTGTTTTTTTCCCCAAGAACAAAAAAAAATGAAAATCCAGTTGGTCCCAAAAAACAATAAACCGACCAAAGCATATGTTTTTATGTCCGATTCCTTATTCTTTCCACGTCGGACTTACATCAGACACAACTTCACTTCTGATCGAAAATCTCATATCTGAAATCTAGCTCCAGAAATCTAGCTCTTACCAATGTCTGAAGCAAAATCACAACCACCTTCAACTTCCTCGTCAGGTAACCGTTTCGCACTTTTAATTTTCTTTCTGGGATTTTTCAAACAAATTAGAGTTTGATTTCCATTAACATAGGAATCTCAGTTCAATAAACTTTAATTTAACCCTTTCATTTAACCGAACCATCATTTCTGCATTTTTAATTAATCGAGTTACTGTATATAATAGAGGGTGTTCATGTAAGACGATCTTAGATGATTGGGGCATGTTAAGAGGAGAGGCAGTGCCCCGGTGAGGAGGTATGAGAGGGTAGCGTTGGAGGGCCGATGAAGAGGTAGAGGCAGGCCGAAAAACTATTGGGGAGAGGTGATTAGGCGAGATATGGCGTTGCTCTAGCTGACTGAAGACATGGCTATGGATAGGACGGTGTGGAGGTTGAGAATAAAAGTAGAGGGTTAGGTAGCCGAGTGTTGTCCTTGTTTGTCACAGTAGCTTTGATACATCACTTAGTGTCCTTCGTGTTCTATCCCTAGATTGATGTTATTACTTGTTGCTGCCTTGTTTCGGTTTTCTGATGGCATTACTTAGTGTTAGTTTTGTATTTTCGCTCGGTTGTCAGATTGATTTCCTTGTTATTGCCCCTTCTCTTTTTCCTTCCGGAGCCGAGGGTCTACTGAAAACAACCTCTCTGTCTTTTTAAAGGCAAGGGTAAAGTCTGTGTACACTCTACCCAGTACCCTCCCCAAACCCCACTTGTGGGACTATATTGGGTTTGTTGTTATTGTGGTTGCATGTAATACGAACTTAAAAATAAATTTCGGTTAAAGTTCTTAATACCCAAATCAGTCAAAAACCATAAGTTTATAAGCACCTTTCATTTTGACCAAATTTTTGTTATTTTATAGATAATACTTTCTGTAATAGTATTATTTATTGAATCAAATTTGGACTTAAACATACTGCCAATGATAAGCTCATTTTATTGTAAACATCTTTATGTGTCATTTTAACACAAAAAGAAAGGAAAAATGTTGTCACCAAATACATCAACTGCTTATTATCAGTTTTAGCACTTTTATGCGAACACACTGCTTTTATTTGTAAAATAAAATTAGCTTCAACACTTTAAAAGTGTTTTTCGCACTTGATGCTTACCATCAAAGGTGGAGCCAGGATTTCAAACTTATGGGTTCGGGATTTTAATCCTTTTAAGTTATTGCATTCTAATTAATAATTTGTACATATTCAATGATTTTTTAAGATAAATATAGAGTTTGAACCAAAGCTACGGGTTCGTCCGAACCCGTTCCCCGTACTCTAGCTCCACCCTTGCTTACCATCTACCTTCGATCAATTATGTCAAACGGGCTCATAATATCCTATATATGGTATAGAAGGCATCAAAAAGAGTTTATGAGGTTTTGACTTTGAGTCATTCCGCAGCACTGCCTTCAGTTTTTGGGTTGGCCGCTTAGATTATTTTTCACGGGCCAAACTATTCCATATTTGGTCACTCAACAAATTGTTTTAAGATTTTTGGTTGGAAACCCAAATGCTTTCACATTTCTGTTCATTCGGTACTATGGTTTAAGATATCTGTTGTATAATGGACTGAATTTGATACTCGAATATTGATAGATAAAGATGTAAAGGCGCCTAATGTGTTTGAGAGAGTTAAAGAAGAGTTTGAGGCTATATTGCATAGTGAAAAACACTCACATCACCATCACAGAGAAACTCATGGTTTGCGCGATGATATTGATGAGAACACACCCGTTAGCAATGTGAAAGCACCTAACGTGTTTGAGAGAGCGAAGGAGGAAATCGAGGCTATTGTTCAGGCATTGCATCCGAAAAAGGAAAATCACAGTCATGATTCAACTTCAGATGGAGACAACAGGTTTCAAGAATAGGATTCTCTTGCAAAAACAGAGAATAAATGTTCCTGAGGATTTTTAGTTAGTTAATTTTTGCACTATTTTGTTGATGAATTGCAGGACTCATGGTGCAACGGCCGAGTTGAAGACACATAATCCAGATTCTCTTTCAGGTATGAACTCTATGATCCATCTTTAACGGATTGTTATAAATTCCATGATTCGTGATTATAATCACCTAGCAAGTGATTAATACTTAGACATTTTTTAAGTTGTGACATTTTTGTGTGCGTGTGTAAGCCGAGGGTCTTTTGGGTACAACCTCTCTAATCCACCAGGGTAGGGGTAAGGTTTGCGTACACACTACTCCCCAGACCCCACTTGTAGGATTATAATGGGTTTTTATCGTTGTTGTTATGTGTGTGTGTACCTCCTTTTACTGCCTTTCTTCAAAGTGATTACACTTTTTCCTATTTCATTTAGGGAATTACGTGACAATATTGCACGTATTTCTTTCATTGTCCATTTAGGCTTTATCTGCCTCGGTATAGAATGTTACGAGGAACAGTTTGTCTAATTTCTGGTATTTGGTGATCTTATATTGTAGAAAAGAGCGATAACTGTTTACTTTCAAGGAGAAAAATGGCTTAATTTCAAAACTATTTCATATGAATATTACAGTTTTCCCTTGAACTTCCAATAGCACAAGTCTAAATAAATTTGAACGTGAATCAATGCTTTTCCAAATTCAATACATTCTGATCGAAACTTCTGACTTTTCTGATCTAGATCATAAAATTCATTGAAGAGATGGAGTTTTGGCTGTAATCTAAAGGTATACGTAAGTGTTCCGGTGGCAAAAAGTTTTAGTTGTGGTTAAAAACACTGTTGGACTCTGCCTTCGGGAGGTCTTACTTTCACTTCCATCAAATACTACGAACACAATCAAACCTGACTTGCTTCCTCTTTTTGGTAGAACATTTTCTACGGCGATCTCTATCGGAAACAGCCTCTCTGCCCTATCGGGGTAGGGGTAAGGTCTGCGTACACATTACCCTCCCCATACCCCACTTTGTGGGATTTTACTGGGTAGTTGTTGTTGTTGTTGTATTTTCAATGGCGATCATTTTTGGGGCATTAAGCCGTTTTCTTCCAACCAAATGGAGTCCTAGATTTATTTGAAATTTATTGGCTAGTGGTATCAAATTATTATAAACTATCCGGTATTGCTAAAAAATTTCCTCATTTGGAAACAATTTCAAGAATTGAAAGAATTTTCATGGTGTTTGTTCCATGTATGTAATATGTGTCATTTACTGTAGTTTTTCCCTTCTTTTCTAAAATATATATAAAAAGAACACATCTAACCACTTACCGAAGTTTGCCCTTTCTTTACTTCATACGTATCCTCTACCCAGTGGCGGAACTAAGTCACTAGTAGAGTGACTGGGTTCAAACCGAACCCCCTTTGTCGGAAAATTACACTTTGTAAATAGAGTAAAAATGACCTTTTTTTACTATATGTGAGCTGTTGAATCCCCTTGACATGAAGAAAAATTCAGGTGTACTAGTAAAGGGGGGTTCAAATTGCTTTAGGTCATAGATTCGAATTTCAACTGTGACGTTCTAGAATTTTTTTGAATCCCCTTATATAAATTTTTGGTTCTGCCACGGGCTCTACCAAGTATTCAAAAGTCATCTTTCACATCATATTGTTGGTTAGAAGTTCAAATCCGTGTTCATCCTCTGATCATACTGTGGTTTTGTTTAAGCAGCGAACAAAGAAAAGATGCCTAATCAAAACGAGAGAATCGAGGAAGAGATAGGAGCAGATCTGCGCAGAGAAAAATCGCCACATCTTCATCACAAAGAAACTCATGGAAGGAGTGATGACATTGATGATAATACACCAATTAGTGAAGTTAAAGGTCCAAACATATTCGAACGAGCCAAGGAAGAAATCGAGGCCCTAGTTCACTCAATTCATCCAAAGAAGAAATAATCTGGCATTGCTACTCAACGAAGGAAAACGGATTGGAGATGTTTATCAGAAGAGGTTGACAAATATTTTTTCAGCTCAAGAAACGCACAGAAGTTAGTGTTGTTGCATATAACTGTCGTTGAGATAGACAATTTTTATCTGCGCTTTTATTCATTTTCCAAAATTTTTTACGTACTTTCCATGCAAAAGATTGATTATTGAACTTGCTTATATTTTGGTGTCTTTCATGCAGAAAATATAGGTGCTGAGATGTTTGTTCATGTATGCATTTTTGCTCGTATTATTTTAGGAGCCAGAAATGCTACTGACATGTGGACATTACTATCAATAATGTATTCCACATGCAGATTTCTTTAACAAAGCACCCCAAAAATGTCAATTGGTCCTATGAATAAAGTTCATATATGGAAATCTATACATGAAAAAAACGCATTGAAGCTTTCAATTTGCAACAATTTAAAAATAATGTGACCAGCAAACAAAACTAAGATGAAATGGAAGAGAAATCAAAGAAAAAAAAAAGATATAAGGGGGGGGGGGGGGAGGGGAGAATAGGGCGCGCAGAAATGAAAGAATTACAAGAAAATACACTTGACTTCATACCATAACAAAAAATAGCCCATATTTTTAAATTTTACCTGACCTAGCCCATATTTTGAAAGCACTAGCAAATTCAAAATATGTTTTCTTACAACCATTGCTTCTAAAAGCTATGCAGTTAAATCTATGTTCTCACAACCATTGCTTTTACTCTATTTTCTTCTCACATCTTCTACATATGCTTCAAGGGGCCGTCCGCCATTACTGCTTCTTCCCTGTGTCACCTGGTTGCAATGTAAGAAAATTGAAGATTCAACATTCCACCATTGAAGGCCATTCAAAGCTTTGCTTTCAAAAATAAGATTTTTTGAGTTTATTAGTTGTTTGGATTGGGTGTTATTCCAATTGATTGAAAATATCATACGGAGCTCAAAATTTAAATTTAAAGTGATTTGGAGTAGATTTGAGCAAGTTTTGAGTTAAATTTCAGAAAAAACACAAGGAAGAAGACGAAGTCAGATTTTTGTATAATTATGTATAATCTTGTATAATAGTGTATATGAGTGTATAAACACATCTTATACACTATTATACATTTTTATACACCTTTATACAAGCGCCTATAGACGAACTTCTTCCACGATTTTCAGTTGCAATTCTTGTTCAAAATCAGTCCAAATCTCCATTAAATGACTTCAAATTTTATATATAATCTCCTTATACTATTTCTAACAATTCTAGATAATACCCACTCCAAATTTCTCACAAAATCAAATTCTAAATCTAAACCCACATATTTAAACTTGTTAAAAATCTAATTCACCATCCAAATGGATTTGGTTTGTTGAACTAATATTTGAGTTACACTTATTGATTCGAAAATTAACTTAAACCTTGAGCAATCTTTTTTAAAAATTAAATAGTAATTTTGAGAACCTATTGGAGTTAGATGTTGAATCTTAGCATATTATTTTTGGGCTAATTGGTTGTAAAATGAAATATGTGCTATAAAATTGAAAAGTAAGGATCCCAGTTGTTTTTATGTGAAATTTTCCCCGGAGAGATGGGGGAAATAGGGTTTTGGCTTGAAATATTAAATTTAGATTTCTCACTACTGTGGTCGCAAACCCACTTAAATATTCTTTCATCATTTTAATTTTAACTTTGCGACCGATGTAGTCGCTTTGTTGGTCAACTAATATTTTTGACTTTGTATTGTCCGACCGAATCAGTCGCATAAGTGAAGGCAGAAAATTAGCACGCTATTTTCCCACTGCTTTCGTCGGAATACTAGTCGAATTTTTTTTTTAAAAAGTAATTAAAATTCAGTCTGTTTCCGACTACAACAGTCGCAAAAGTAGTCCCATTATTAGTAACTGCTTCATTTTCGGTCGAAAATTTCAGTCACAAATTAATATTTTTCTAGTAGTGACACTGATATTTAATCAGTAAAAAAGATTATTATTCCTTTATTAGTGATGTATTATTCGTATAGATGAACTTTGCTTCCGGCAAATGAATTTATAAATACTAAAAATAAAGTAAAAAACTTAGTATATATTGATAGTATAAAAAATGGGCAATCCGGTGTATAAGGCATCCCGCGTTCACGCGGGATTCGGGGAAGGGCTGCATCACAAAGGGTATGATGTAGCTAGCCTACCCTATTGCAAGCATTAATAACTGCTTCCACGTCTCGAATCCGCGACCTATAAATCACACAGAGACAACTTTATTATTGCCAGTACGAATTCTTATAATGTCTGTATATATATAACTTAACCTATTTGCTTAAGGAGGTAAAAAGAAGTTTCTTTTTTCCACCTAATTTTAGAATATCCACTCTTTGTTCAATTTTGGCAATCGCATTAATTAATACAACCAACAGAAAAGGGAAAAAAAATACCCTGCTGAATTTTCCTAAAGTTAAACTACTTTGAATCTTTGTATTTTCAATGCCATGGAGTACGAATAATGATATAACAAAAATCTTTGATACATTTTCGATGTCATGAAATTAACCACTAAACTATATTATGTTTTCTTTAAATGATAATAGCTGGTCTCAAATTTATTGCACTAAGAGTTCTAACACGTGCTTACTACAAACAACAAGCTATATAAAATTAATTAGCTAATTTGACTTTTAATCAAGGGTCTCTTTTTGAATTTCGAATGTGATAGAAGTCATGGAAGATCAATTGAAGCTACTGTGAAGAAGAAGATTCTGAGAGAAACTGAGAGAAGAAGAAAACAGACTTCATTTCATTTCAGAAAAATCGTATTCTGTACAAGAAGCTACAGTATTTAACAACCTAACTAACTTTACTCCTAACCGACTTAACTAACTCACTAACTAACTAACTCTAATTAACATTACAATTAAGCTTAACTACAATTAACTATCAACTTGTTACTTAGCTGCTAGCCAACACTCCCCCTCAAGCTGATGATTCAAACAAGTTCTTCAATCCAATTTTGTTCAGCAAGTATTCATGTTGAGCTTTTCCCAGTCCCTTTGTGAGCAAGTCTGCTAGTTGATCTTCTGTATTCACATACTCAGTTTTCAGCAGTCCCTGACTAAGTTTTCTCTCACAAAATGACAGTCTATGTCAATGTGTTTTGTTCTATCATAAAATATTGGATTGGCAGCTATTTGGATTGCTGCTTTGCTATCACATATCAGAGTTCTTGGCAGATCAATCTTGACACATAGTTCACTGAACAGGCTTGTTAACCATGTAACTTCTGCTGCACATGATGCCATACTTCTAAACTCTGCTTCTGCTGAACTTCTGGAGATAGTACTTTGCTTCTTAGACTTCCAGGATATCAGTGCATTGCCAAACTTGACTAAATACCCTGTAACTGATCTCCTTGTCTGTATGCATGCCCCCTAATCTGAGTCACATAAGTAGTCAGCTTACTTGATGATTCTGCAGGCATGAGCAGTCTCAGACCTGGTGCCTCCTTTTTATACCTTACCACTCCCAGTGTTGCTTCCATGTGAGAGATCTTAGGACAATGTATGAACTGGCTAAGGACCTGAACCACAAAGGCAATGTCTGGCCTGTCACACCTCCTTTTCACTACACCCGCAAGGCGTAAAGGAGTTTTTCCACTTAAAGGACAATCGGAACGGGATTTATCATTAAGATTCAGAGTCGCCACTTGGGAGATTAATGGTGTCCCAAGTCACCGGTTTAGAATCCCGAACCGAGGAAATTATGACTCTGTTAACAGTCCGCGAACCAGAAATCCAGGTAAGGAATTCTGTTAACCCGGGAGAAGGTGTTAGGCATTCCCGGGTTCCGTGGTTCTAGCACGGTCGCTCAACTGTCATATTTGGCTTATTTATTTGATTTTAGTACATGTTTTGGATTTATGTCTTTAGCTTTGAACTGCTTTTATTATTATTGTTTATTTTAAAAGAATTGCAACGTCGTGAAAACATGTCTCGAACCACGTCACATAAATGCACCCGTGGTTTTTGACACATTTTGACTTCGTTGGGATTTGGATTTGGGTCACATAAATGTGCACCCGTATTTAGGAATGTAAAATTATTTAAAGTGCGTACATAAAGAGACTATCGCGTTATTATCTTTGGGGAAGGCCGTGAAATTCGCTAACGGCCTATCCCGAATTCTAAGCATTTTAATATAATGTTTATTGAGGTCCCCGCAATTTGTAGTTTATTCATCGAGGCTCATCTCATTTTATTTTAAAGCCAACCTAAGAGCAACTACAATTATCTATTCAATTTTGACTCTAAAATAAAGGAAAAAGTCCTAATTAATTTGTTATAGAAAAAAAAAACTTCAGTCTGGCGCGTAAACGCTAACAAGTCAAATGTTGTTTCGGACTTGGGTCTAGAAGCCCAATATGTACGCTGGATCAGACCTCTCAACAGTGAGTCTCAGGCAGGCCCAATCCGGGCGATGATGGAACATGCCTTGTTCATGAGGCTAAGGGATCGAATCCCTGAATTAGGAGACCACAATTTGAACATATTACTCCAACTGAATCCAAACCAAACACCCGCTGAAACTAGCACGATATTTCACTCAATTGAACGAGACTATAGCATGTCAGTTTGGCATTCAAAAATTATCTAAATAGACTATCACACCCTTCTGACATTAAAAGGCAAACAATCAATTTACTGTCAAACTTAGATTTATCAATACTATAGCCATTAACTCTGCTAATAACAATACGAGATCCCAGTTGTCAATTACGAAACGACAATAAATTTAAACATGCTAACTTATCAAAACAAATTATCAAAGAATTAAGCTAATAATCAGAAATTAGAAACGATTAGAAACAAGAAATCAGAACCCAACACATAATCAAAATCAGAACAGAATTGGCAAAAATCAAAACGAAAAACTAACCTAAACACTAAAGCCACAGCATCAATTCAAACAAGAAATGATTGAACAAAGAAGAACTAAACTCAAAGCACTTGAATAAAACTATACCTAAACCAATGACAAAATTGCAAAGCAGTTTCATGTTATCAACTAATCATGGAGCAATAGCAAGTATAGAATTATTTTAAAACAACACGAAAAAAAATAAAAAAAACAGAAACAAAATCGAAGAAAACTCACTGATATGATCCTAGGGTTATGCCACCTGGTCGATTCAAAATTTGACCAACCCCGGCGAGATTTGAGAGCTTCTAATGACAGATTTGACATGAGGGAAGTGAGAAAGGGCCTTGGTGCGAATTTGGAGGCTGTCCGACGAACTAGGGTTTTGGGTCCGAGATTCGATTTAATATTCGAACGATTCTGGTAAGATTTAAGGTACAGGGCTTGGGGGGTTTGATGTAGGATATTAAGGCGGTTCCATGGTGTAATTTGGTACAATTTGGGTTACGTTGGGTCTTGGTCGGAATATTTTGATTCAATATTTGAGATGATTGGACGGGATTCGAGAGAAACGGGGGATGGATTCGTAAATGGGGGGAGAAGAAGAACTAGGGGTGTAATTTTTGTGGCGTTTGGAGGTTCTCCGCCGCCGTGGGCGATTTCCGGCGGAATTAGGGCGGAAGAATGGCGGAGATATGGTGGGGAAAGGCGGCGTTATGCCGGCGGCTAGGGTTTGTATTAGGGTGAGGTTTGAGGAGAGAGGAGGGGGGGGGGGGGGAGAATGCCCTTCAGACACTTTTATATGTAGTAACCCCCACTTGAGAGCCGTTGGATCGAATAACCTAGACGGCTAGGATTGGGTTGCCCTAGAACGACGCCATTTGGTTGGTCTTTGAACCGGATTGGGTCGGGGATTTGGGCTGGACGGGGTATGTCTGGTTTGGGCTAAAATTAACGGGTAATGGAGCAAACTGACCTGGGCTCAACAAGATCAAATAGAGAATGGCCCAATTTCAACTAGAGCATACCCAAATTCCTCTTCTCTTTATTTTATTTCCTTTTTCTTTTCTTTTCCTTTTCAACTTTTTTTTTTAATTTCTTTTAATCCAAAGCTAAAAATAAATCTAAATTAATTCCTAAAACTGAATTAACTAAAAAAAACTAATTAAACCCAAAATGACAATTAACACAATTAATTAAAAACAAATTGAAAGAAAAACCACTAAAAATCAAAGTTAAAATTAAAGAGGTGCACATTAACTATTTTTGTGATTTTCCCTTTTTTTAATTATTTTATAAAATAACTCAATTACTCAATTAATCCTACCATGTCAAATTGAATCCAAAATGCAAATGCCAAACATTTTTTGTATTTTTATGAATTAACATGCACAAACAAAAATGCAAACTATTAACATAAAATGCCACAAAAATTCACAAAATTGCAAATAATGAAAAGAAATTATTTTGTTTTGAATTTATGGGAGTAGTTCATATAGGGCAAAAATCACGTGCTCACATGGCCTGGTCATAGTGATGTATAGCAATCTTCCTACCAATCTTTGATAAGCACCAGGATTCTTGAGAGCTTTATCTGAGTGAGCACTATTGGTATTAAAGCAGCTGTCAAATTCTGTGGATGTTAACTTCTGGTTCAGCTCTAATGGTGTTCCAGCTGGCTTTGCACCACTTAGACCTGACTCAGAAATTAACTCTAGTGCATATTTCCTTTGACACATGAGAATTCCTTATTTAGACCTTGCAAACTCAATGCCTAGGAAGAATTTCAACTCTCCTAAATCCTTCACCTTGAACCTTTTCTTGAGATCTGTTCTGGTATCACACAACAACTGTTGATTGTTCTCAGTGATCAAAAGATCATCTACATACACCAGTATGACCACTACGTGACTCCCAGCTTTCTTTGTGAACAGGGAGTAGTCATAATGGCTTTGCTGAAATCCCATATGAAGTAGAGCTTCAGTCAATTTCATATTCCATTGCCTTGGGGCCTGTTTAAGGTCATAGAGAGACTTATGGAGTTTGTAGACCTTCTTGTGAGTCTCCCCCTGTCTAGCAAACCCCTCAGGTATATGCATATAGACTTCTTCAACCCATTAACAAAAGCATTATGAACATCCATATGAAAGATCAACCACTGCTTCGAAGCAGCTAATGCAATAATGGATCTGACAGTAACTATCTTAGCCACAGGAGAAAAGGTTTCACCATAATCTAAACCTTCCTTTTGACTGTACCCCTTAGCAAACAGCCTAGCTTTGAATCTTTCTACCTCCCCAGATGCTTTATATTTGATTTTATGCACCCACCTACAACCAATTAGTGTCTTTCCAGGTGGAAGATCCACAATGCTCCAGGTATGATTGTCCTCTAGTGCATCAATCTCCAACTGCATAGCTTTCACCCATCTAGGATTAGTAGCAGCCTCTTTGAAAGTAGTAGGTTCTGAGATAGCTGAGTAGGCTTTGAGAGTTTGTCTAAAGGTTGGAAAGATGTGAGAATAATCTACATAGGATGAGATGGGATAAGTACTTATGAGCCTTTGGATAGGGTGACGTAGTCCTACAACCACACAGGTGGCTTGTTTGGTCTTGAGGATCTCTTGCACCCTTCAAGAGTCTCAGCAGGGTGTGATTGACTTACAGATGTTTCAGCACAGGTATTATCTTGATAGTTTGTCATAACAGGAGGGATAGGTTCATGGGTAGTTCTGTCTGGAGGAAAAGAAGGAACTTCTGCAGAGGATTCTGATGGCATCTGGTCTGCAGCAGGCTTAGTTGACTCTTCTACTGTAGGTGTTGAAGAGGAGAGTGAGTTGTAGCATCCAACTCAGGGGATAACATATCCAAGACAGGAAAAATCATAGTTCCTGAATCTCTAACATGCTTGAAAGGAAACACAGTTTCATGAAACACAACATTTTTATTAACCATAAAGTTCTTGGCATGAAAATTATACAGTATATACCCCTTTTGAGTAGATGAGTAACCTAAGAGCACATCAGGCACTGCTCTAGGTGAAAATTTGTCTAAAACTTTAGGAGTTGTAGAATAGTACAAGCAACCAAATACCTTGAGATGAGACAAAGAGGGTGGATGCAGATACAACTTCTCAAAAAAAAGACTTGTACCCAATTAGCTTAGAGGGTAATCTATTTAGTAGATATACTGCTGTAGTAACACATTCTCCCCAAAATCTTGAAGGCACAACTGCTTGAAATCTGAGAGATCTAGCCATTTCCAAAATAGTTTTATGTTTCCTTTCTGCCACCTTATTCTATTGGGGTGTGTAAACACATGTACTCTGATGTACAATACCAAGACTAGACATCAACTGCTTGAACTCAGTACTAAAATATTCACTTCCATTGTCAGTTTTTAGAGTTTTAACAGTAGTAGAGAACACATTAGTTGCTTGAGTAAGAAAGTCTCTTGGAACTACAATTGCTTCTGACTTACAATTCAAGAGGAATATCCAAGTAAATCTGCTATAATCATCAACTATGGTGACAAAGTACCTTTTACCATCATGTGTAGGTACTCTATATGGTCCCCAAATATCACAGTGAACTAGTTTAAAAATAGACTTAGTTGTAGTATTACTTAACTGGAAAGGCATCTTGGTTTGTTTAGCAACAGGACATACAATGTAGGGCTGATTAAAACCTCCTGTTGTCAGCTTATTCAACGCTTCTATCTTCTTTATTATGTCTATAGGAGCATGTCCTAATCTCTTACGCCATAAACTGCAAGTACTCGAGACTGACACACTAGAAGAAGTACTGGAAGTAGATGAAAAATAGAGGCATCATTTGCTGAAGTAGGCACATCATTTGCTGTGTTGGCACACTTATTAGTTGACTGAGATGAGGTTGATATAGAAGTACTCCCACAAAGTATGTAAAAATCATGTCCCTCTCTACCAATCCCTTTCACCGGACCACTGAAGAGGTCTTGAAAAATACAGAAGTCAGGGAAGAAGCCAACCATACATTTTAGTTCCTTAGTAAGTCTTGAAACTGAGAGCAGGTTGAACTTAAAATCAGGAATATACAAGACATTAGAGATTTCCTGATTGCTTAATACAGAATCATTTCCTGTGTGTGATATTGATGCCACACTACCAGTAGGTAATTGTATTTTATTTTCTTATGTGTTTGGAAGTGCTCTACGATTGTGTAGTATGTCTAGTCTTAAAGTCATATGATTTGATGCCCCAGTGTCAACAATCCGCTTGTCATTAACACAATGAGACATAAACGCATTCACTTTGCTTAGAATACCTACAACAGCTTACTTGCTTGATGAGTCTGATCCTTCTGTGCTTCCTTTGGATAATAGATGAACAATCTGCTGATATTGTTCTGGAGTGAAAACAGGAGCAGAAAGTGGCAATTGCTGGATGAAGGCAGGTTGATTAGATGGTTGTGGAACATCTGCATTAAAATGATTTCCACCTCTGCCTTGTTGAATTACATTAGAGGCTACACTACTCCCCATAACATGTCTGTCTGTATAGTTCACCTCTCCACACACTTGATTTGCATACTGCCCAGTATTGATACCTTTCTTCTTGGACTTGAAATCAGGAGGGTATCCAACTAGCTTATAGCAGTTTTCCTTGCTATGTCCCTTGTAGTGGAAATATTCACATTGAACTTTGTCACACCTCCTTTTTCTTACTATACCCCCGGAAGGGTATAATAAAGGGAGTTATTTCCAACTTGAAGTGACAATCGAAACGAGATTAATTAATTAAAAATCAGAGTCGCCACTTGGGAGATTTATGGTGTCCCAAGTCACCGGTTTAATTCCCGAATCGAGGAAAAGAATGACTCTGTATACAGTCTGCGAACCAGAAATCCGAGTAAGGAATTCTGTTAACCCGGGAGAAGGTGTTAGGCACTCCCGAGTTCCGTGGTTCTAGCACGGTCGCTTTGATCCTACTTGGCTTGCTAAATTATTTAATTACTGATTTTAGAACCTATGTGCTTGTGCTTCTTTCACCACTTTTAATTAAAAATTATCTTGAAACGGGTTACGCGTACGTATACCCATTTGTTTGGCGCGTCAAAAATCATGTCACGCGAACGTGTCCACAATTAATAACGCTTTATTATTATTAAAAAAATTTGTCCGAAGTTGTGCGAACGCATACTCCGGTTTTATTCTTTAGAAATCATAATCATGTTACGCAAACGCATACGCAATCACAATTGTATTTTAAACAAGCCTAAATGTTTTTCTAATAACGTTCATTATTTGTTCAACTCATAACTCTGAGATATTGTAGATGGATTAAAGCACGAGGACACAGTAGACCTTTACAATCACATGCCTTGATTTTGACTAGGTAAAATAGCTATTGTCACGTTAAAGGGGAAACCAACCCAACTGAACTTATCAATGGACATGAAATGCATTTATATACCTAGTTCATTAAATTCGGTTAATAACAACCTAACCTATAGTGTCCAAGATCATCAACTAATTATACATTACATGGTAGCAGAAGCACAAACAAGATTTCTTTAAAATGAAAATAACTAAAGCATTGGTATTAAGCCTAGTCTTCAAAAAAGTCAATCACTCCAATCTTGTAACTTAGAGAAAAACAATCATGCTCCAATTTATATAAGTGACTCATATTTACTGGAAAAAATCGGGAAAATCCATATTCTAAGCATTCAAAAAACAGTGCAATTGAAACAAAGGATTCAAAGCAAGGAAAGCATCAAAGATGCCAAATAACGGGAGCAAACGAAGCATTCAATTTAAACAAACCAACTGGAACAAATATAACATTGCATTCAGGAAATGAAGGTGAAGAGCAGACATCTACTGCTGAATATTTAAATTACGAGATTTGTTCAAATCACAGAATCTCCGATCGTACAACTGGACGTTGATCGGAACCTCACCGGCGATAACCTCGAACGGAAAACACGACCCAGGAAACAGAAAACCACTGATTGGAAACGCTGACTAGNACGCGAAACGCAAACTCGAATCGAGAGTAAGTTAAACATAAAACAACTACTCTAAAGCTCAATCCATCCGAAACAAGTTCGAATAAAGAAGAATGATATGGAAACAAACCTTTTAGGCCAAAATTCTCTCCAATTAACAATAAAGAAGCGATGAATACATAAGCCTTAGATTCCGAGAAATCAGTTGTGAAACAGCAAAAAAAACGAGCAGAAATTGTGACTGGAACCTCGAGCAACAGCTGGGAACTCGACTCGGCACCAAGACTCTCGAATCGAACGCGAACTCAAATCCAAATTTCAATCGAACTCCATTTTATTCCCTCTGTTATCCGTATATGGCTGTGTGTGTGCCTTTGGATGAGGGGTCATTTGGGGTGAGCAGAAGGGTAGTCGTCAATAGTCTAGGCTCCTTCAGCGTTTTTGTTTGCCATTGAATATGAAGCCATGGCTGATGCTCTGGACCAGAGAAGAGAACGATGGAGGGGGGGTCCCGTATTGGCAAAGCTGTGCAGCTGCCGCCTCCCTCAGTTAGCTTCCCCTTTGTGTATTTTTTAGGCATTACTTTATAGGTAGAGTCTAGGTTTAGGTGTATTTTTGTGTATTTTGCCAATTAGTCCCCAAGTCCTTTTGTGTTAAGTCCTTAGGGTCTTTTTATTTATTTTTGTTCCAAAAAAGAGTCTAGAAGGGTCCCTAGGCTTAATGGACTAATCCGAATTGGGCCTAGAATTGGGCTCTAAAACCCTTAAAATTGTGATCCAACACTTTAATCGACTCTTTTTTCTTAATATAAGATAAAAATACTACACAATGCAAAAACTAACACTAATTAATTAAACTAAACATGAAACTATTTTGTATTTTCGAAATTATATAAAGACTAAATAAGGTACTATTTTTGATTTTTTTTTAAATTATGAAAAATACATAAACTAAAATATTTTTTGAATTTTCCATTTTTATGATGAAAATAAAGTACAGAAGTCAAAAATAGTTAAAATAGCTATATTAGGCCTAAATTAAATATTTACATGCTAAAGTATAAAAAATCTTGGGGAGGATCAAAAATCACATGTCTACAAACTTGACTCCTCTTTGGTTTGTAGTTTCCACTATTATTTGTGCTTTTGCTACTATACATAGCTACATTCTCCAAGGCTTCAGAAACTTGAGCTATTTGTGGCATATTAGCAAGGTTTCTTTTACTTCCCTGATCAACTAACATATATACTAGGTAAGGGGGACATCATCATAATTTGGATCCTTGACTAAGAATAAGACTCATTTAGTCCGGTAAGGAACTGAAGAAGTCTTTGATACTCAAAATGTTGAGCATACTTCTTTGACTCAAGACAGGGACACCCAGGACATGGTATAAGGGCATCAAACTCATCCCAAAGTTCTCTTAGTTTGGAGAAATAATCAGTTACAGTCATAACTCCCTGAGTCAAGGTGTGAACTTCCCTATGTAGGTATAGAATTCTGGAACCATTAACCTTATCAAATCTCTCCTTTAAATCTTCCCAAACCTTATGAGTACTAGAGGCATATAAGACATTACTCAACAAACCCGGCCTCACAGCATTCATTATCCATGACAAAACAATAGCATTCACATTCTCCCGCCGATCATGAAGTTCAGGTTCAAACCTAGATTTTGGAAACCTACCATCGACAAATCCTAATTCACTTTTACCTAACAAGCCAATTCTCATTGCGCGACTCCATAAAGCGTAGTTATGAGATCCAGTAAGTTGAAGAGAGATCAAAGAACTACCTGGTGTGTCGGTTGGCTGTAGGTACAAAGGATGATTATGATCAATGGTAGGGAATGAGGAGCTGGTCACGAAATTGCCATTTGCTGAGGTCGTGGTAGTAGCAGTATGAGTAGGAATAGTAGTATCGTTGACTTTATCATCATCAATCGCCATTGTTAACTGAGAATTAGCTTCGAAGAACACGACTTGCAAACCCTAACTTCAATTGCGAATTACTCTGAGATGTTCTGCACCTCAAATTGCAGAATTGAAGCAACCTAAACGAAGAAATTAGTTTGCTAGCTCGACTAGATCCACACCGATGGCTCTGATACCATGATAGAATCCATGGAAGATCGATTGAAGCTACTGTGAAAAGAAGATTCTGAGAGAAAATGATAGAAGAAGAGAACAAACTTCACTTCATTTCAGAAAAATTGTGTTATGTACAAAAAGCTATAGTATTTAACAACCTAACTAACTTTACTCCTAACCGACTTTAACTAACCCACTAACTAACTAACTCTAGTTAACATTAGAATTAAACTTAACTACAGTTAACTATCAGCTTGTTACTTAGCTACTAGCCAACAGAATGGCATGCACTTGTGCTTTTTTAATATTTTTTTCATGTGTTGCGGGATGTTATTGAGATTTTATTACCTCGCTTAAGTTCTAGCTAATTTTTGTTGCTCTACTTTTTCTTTCGAAAAAAAAACTATAAAGAAAAATTAAAAGAGCAGAAGGGTTGGGAAAGGGGAATTGATTAATTAGCTGCATAATATCCGTAGGCTACAACTGTAAGGTTTTATTAGAGAGTGTGTGGAAAATTTTCCCCAAAAATGTGCACATTTGGCTTAACAATTTCAGTTATATGTTATTTCTAGGAGAATATAATAAATATGTAAAATCATTAGTAGACAATGACTTAAAAATAAAGTATAAGAAAAAGAATACACGAAAAACATTATTATACATATCATAAATTAAATGTGTTTTATAAGTCTCATGTTATGAATGCAATTATAAGTCGCATTTAAACTTATTTGAATGCGATTTAAATTTCCTAAATAGACATGCCTAGTTTTTTCCATTCTAGATTCTTATTTGGATCCTTATTCATTACATATGAATTATCTTTTCAAATTTTAGATCTTCATTTATAATTCTTCCATAGAGAATGCTCTTGTTTTAAAAAAGAGAGGTTTCTCCTATACATAACTTAATGAGTTATAGTTTCCAGATATATTTACTAAATTCCTAAAAAAATTCAACTAATAAAGTACTATTGAATAAACATAGTATAAATGAATTTATGCATTCACTAAAGAAATTGACAATTTATTATACCGATCATAGAATGCGCTAATGCGACTTATAGTCCTATTTGCCGAATGCGACTTATCCCATTTGTCAAATGCGACTCCTAAGAGAAAGAGGAGTCCGAAACTTTTCTAATATTTTTTTGGACAAAAAACACGTTTTTACTACTACAAAAAGTTACATAACTACCTAATTCACAGTACTATACTGCGAATTACTTTAACGAAAATTTAGCCGTTAAAGTAATTCGCAATACAGTACTGCGAATTAGTTAAAAAAATAATAATTCGCAGTATAGTAATGCGTATTATTAAAAAAATATTTTTTTAACTAATTCGCATTAAAATACTGCGAATTATTAATTTGGCCCCACCAATAATTAACTGACATAACAATAATTCAAACACATAAAACGTAGTATTGTACTGCGAATTCCTTAAAAAAATTCTGCACCCCTAGCTCGGACTTGCCTTATTTAAAGGCGTTTCAATTTTATGAAAATTCATTCAATACAAACTTCAAACTTCCGTTCATACTTCTCTCTTCTTCTTATCAATTATTTTTGTACAATGTCTGAAGAGCCAACAATAAGTGTGAGGAAGCGTTTGGTTAACCTTAAAGTAACCGGTAGGTTTCCGTATTCAGTGACTCCGCAGGGGTTTGCTTATTATTCTGAGTTTAACATCGAGGATGATGAAACTCTTAGAGATTTTTTGCGAATTCCGGATGAATACAGGGAATTTATTGTAATAAAATTATTGGAAATGTACGTCAAGGTGGAAGATGTTCCCAATAATGAGTGCGTGCATAGTAGGGATAACCCCCAGTCATCGGGTGGTTATTCTGGAGCAGTTTTTGCCGGACAGATTGATGATGAAAGAGCTTGCCTTGATTTAAACTTGTCACCACCGGCGAATGAGCAACCACAAAATAATTTTTTATCTTTGTATAATCCACAAGATGACTGGTAAACTTCAATTTTACTACGCTTTAGTGATGTTTATTTTATGTTTTAAATGGATTTGTATTAACACTTATATTTTTCATAGGGGGTACCTTCTGGATATGAATTTTACAAGTTATGACCCCGTCCCTAGTTGGAATATGCATAGTTCTGGAGTATTGGAGCACGGTGGTCCATCCGGGAGTCATCACCAACAAGAAAATATCCATCATGAAACGTCAAGACAGTACGACTTATAAGTAAAGTGATATAGCTATATCAAAAGTATTTATGTAGTTGGGTAACTTATCATTTTGTTCTTTTTGTGCAGTGAAAACGAGCTTCTTGATGCTCCTGACCTCACACAGTTGCCCATAGACGACGTATTGACTCGTGATTTGGCTGATGCGCAGAGTCAGGAAGATGATAGTGATTATGACAACAATGTGGATGAGTCTGGGGATGACACACCCTTCCATGATGAGGGTGATGATGAGGAGGAAGTGAATGTTGAACCTGAGCTGACGAGGGAGCATGTTCCTCCACCTCCCGCTAGACAAAGAGTGTACGAGTCCCACGTTCCATTTCATGAGCGGAGTATTCCCTACCTTGATAATTTGCCAAGTATGCCGAACGCGGATGCCCTCACAAGGGATGATGACGAAATTTGGTCAGCAATGTGGGATGAGTCTAGACCAGCTGTTCTGACAAAGGGCATGTATTTGCCCGATAAAGCTCGCCTAATTAGGGCTTTAAAAATCTACAGTATAAGAGAGTGCCGTGAGATGACGGTAAGTGAGTCAACTACGGAAGTATACAAGGCTGTATGCCGTAGGTGGTTTGGGTTGTCACTGGATGTTGCGTGCCAGCAAGAAGAAATCAGGTTTGTGGAAAGTGGGTAAATTTATTAGCGAGCACAGATGTAAAATGGACACATTCAATGAGAATCACTTCAACTTGGATGTGAACTTGATTTCTCTTGTCTTGATTCCATATTTGGAAGTGTCCATTAGGTTCAAGATTAAAGAGTGTATTACAGCCGTCCACCAGGAGTATGGTTGTACTATAACCAAAAGAAAGGCATATCTCGGTCGCAAACGTGCCTTTGAACTTATTTATGGCGACTGGATAAGTTTTTTTCAAATCTGCCCAGGTACATGGCCGCACTGCAACACTTTAACCCCGGGACTGTTGTTGAATGGAGGCGTGAGCGGAGTCCGGACAGACCCGAATATATTTTCAACTATGTGTTCTAGTCATTTAAAGCAGCAATTGATGGTTTTGTGCATTGTCGTCCTGTAATTTCCATAGACGGTACTCATGTCTATGGAAAGTATGATATTAAGCTTTTGATTGCAGTTGCAGTTGATGCCAACGGAAAAATATTTCCACTAGCTTTTGCCATATGTGCCAACAAAAGCGAAGAGGCGTGGACGCTTTTTTTGAACCACTTGAACCAACACGTTGTCAAACAGCGTTCAGGTATTTGTCTAAAATCTGATCGGCATGGTGGTATTTTAAGTTATGTACGCCACTTGCCTGAATGGCAGGAACCATATGCATACCACTGTTACTGTGTGAGTGCCCCTGAAGGCCAATTTCCAGAAGAAATTTCCTGACAAGGCCTTGCATGACTTAATGTGGATGGCTGCAACTGAGCACCAGCAGTGCAAATTCACGAGGCGCATGGAAGCGATCCGGCAGATAGATCCACGAGCCTATACTTGGTTGATGCGACATGAGCTTCACATGTGGACATTGCATGCTGATGGCGGCAGACGATGGGGAGCCCTCACTACAAACGTGCCGGAGTCATTCAACGGCTTGTTGAAGTCTGCCTGTGGACTGCCTGTCGCTGCCATGGTCCGCATGACATTCAAACAGAGTGCGGAGAGGTTGGTTGAAAGGCATGCAGCTGCATCGGCATTGATGGACAGGGGTGTTCAATTTATGCCAATACCCATGAGAAGATTTGAAAGGTCCAGGAGGCGAGCACAGTGGCATTCATTTCTTCAGTACGATCATGAACGGGGTGTTTTTGAAGTTAATACCGCTTTCCGCGGACACCGTGGGAATAATCTACGGACGGTAAATGAAAATAGAAGGTTATGTTCATGTGGGAAATGGACCATCTACCACATGCCGTGCGCACATGCATTGAAGTGCTTTCAACAAGTTGGATATGGGGCAACAAACTATATTGATAGGCAATACAGTGTTGCTGCATACGTAGACACGTATAGTGGGAAGTTGCAGCCATTAGGTGCTGAGCATTATTGGCCGCCGGAACCTTTTAAGATGGTATGTAACAAGGACTATTTGCGGAAGCTGCAAGTGCAAAAGAGAACGCGTATACGGAACCAAATGGATGTTGGTGACACCATTTATGCGCGTAAATGTGGCATATGCTCGCAAACAGGACACGACCGTCGTAAATATCCTTCAGGTGGTCTGCGTGGCGGTGGTAATCCGGTTCCTGGTGCAAGTTCGTCGAATGTACCCAACTATCAAGGATACCCCTAGTCTTTTGTTTTGGTATTGTTTTTTGTAATACGTGTTTGTACTTGTGTATTTTGCAATATATATCAAATAAAATTATGTTCCACAATCTGGAATGAGTGAAGAAAAAGCTGTTTAATTGCAGGAAAATGTAATATGTAAAGCGTGGTTTGATAGTTTCATATAACAACACAAGCACTTAAACTTAACTTCCACTTCAATTAAAATAAAATTTAGTACAACAAACAAGGAAAACATTACTACAGCACAAACACAAACATAGCAGGCCAACATAATAAAAATACATGAAACATGAAAAATACACTAAACACATACATGCCAATGTTTAGTCCCGGTTGCCATTTATCCTCCGCTCCAACAACTTAAATCGTTCTTCCAGTTGTTCTTTTTCTTCTTCTACCTCTTTCAGTTTCGCATTCACCTCCGCAAGTTCCCGTTTATATTTTTTTTACGTTCCTTTTGTGCTTCACAATTCCATTGTGCTTTCCATTTTTCTTCTCCCACCTCCTTCAGTTTCGCCCTCATTTCTGCAATAATTCTATCGCTTTCTCTTTGTGTTTCCTGCTGGCATAAACACATATTATGAAGAAACTGCAGTTGTTCTCTGTAGCATTCCTGATAATATGGTTCATCAACCCATTCCTCAAAATCACAAATAGGTTCGCCGGGAACCTTGTGAAACTGGTTCATACGACACCAGTAGCGGCGTCCAACTTCACCACCGTCCCAACAATTTTGCATCGAGCATTCTTTTCCATAGTTGCACTTGGGTGGACGAAGAGGTTGATCCATATGATGAAATATTTGCTTTTTGTAAAAAAAAACCTTACTTTTAATGAAATATCTGCTTTTAGTAAATTTTGAGCATACAAAATAACTACAATGAGCCCGTTATTTATAGGCGAGACAAAATAATTAATTTGCAGTATAGTACTGCGTTTTATAGAGTTATCTTGTCGTTCTGAAAAAGATGAAACCCATGTGAAAAAAACTTCTGTCTTGCAGAAAAATTTAATAATTAATTCGCAGTATAGTACTGCGTTTTTTGGAGTTGTCTTGTCGTTCTGAAAAAGATGAAAACCATGTGAAAAAAGCTGCTGTCTTGCAGAAAAATATAATAATTAATTCTCAGTATAGTACTACGTTTTATGGAGTTGTCTTGGCGTTATGAAAAAAGATGAAACCCATGTGAAAAAAGCTGCTTTCTTGCAGAAAAATTTAACAATTAATTCGCAGTATAGTACTACATTTTATGGAGTTGTCTTGTCGTTATGAAAAAGATGAAATCCATGTAAAAAAAGTTGCTTTCTTTATGTTTTCTTTTAGTTCTACTGTTTGTTTTTGTGTTAGGTTTGCTAGGTTTGTGTTTTGTTGTACTGTTTAAGTAAAATTGCTGTTCAAACGCAATTAAAATAAAATTATTGTTAAAAGATAATTGTTACCTTTATTTACATAATGCACTATTTACACAAAGTAAAAACATAAGTAAATCAGTGAGTCCCGCAGCCTGTGTGCTTCAGTGCTGCTGCCAACCTAAGTCGCATCCCCTGTCGCCCGGGTACACTATCTGGATCATCGTCATCAAGTCGCCTCTTTATGTGAGGATGTGCAGCAGCATCGACACCACAGCTGGCAGGATCGGAAGAATAGGCCGTCGGGCCGTCAGCAACCTATAAAACAAGTAGTAATCTTAGCATGTGAAAAAGTATATTTGTATTATACGTGTTGAGTCAACAAACATTTTCTCACCGTGGTCTCGTTCGCCGTCTGAGTATATGTATCCGTGGTGTCCTCATCAAAGCATGTAGTGGCATCGAAGATGGGCTGGGACGAAACCTTCATAAGAAAGTTAAAAATTAATTAATGTCAGCTCATTAAGGAAAAGAAAACAAATTGAAATTTTAAAGTAATACAAACATACCTGTGCCTGTGGTAGATCCGCATCAACCGTCGGGGATGAGGCATAACTCAACCTGCGCCCGACATCCACATCCCGGGTGGGCCGATCCTTAGCTGCGGTAGATGGGCATGCAAAGTACTGGTCTACATCCCCATCGAATGTACCCGTGATCGACAATGCTCCTGACGGGGTGACCTGCGATGCTGGCAGAGATAGCTGAAGGCTGTACGACGGCATGCTGCTAGATGGCTCATCTACCTGAGGTCCCGGCTGATCATCTCCAAGAGCCTCATCTCCAAAATCCCCATCATGTCCCTCAACAGGTGGGCCAACAAGTGCCTCATAGTCCCCTTGCTGGGGACCACCTCCTCGCCGTCCCCCACGACCCCCGCGACCCCGTGGGGCACCCCTCCCTCGTGCCCTACCCCTGCCTCGTGGGATACACCTACCCCGATGGTAGTCCTCTGGCTCCGCATACTGAGCCTCATGGTCCAACCTCGCGGCATTTTTCGCCTGAAACAGGGTTCGACGAGCCACCTGTGCCACCCGCCGGCCATAGTCAATGAGTGCAGGATTGTCGGCATGCTGCTGCATCTCCTATCCCAACTGGTAGAGGTGATGATGCCCAATAGCCTGTGAAACATTTACAATATTAATTAAATAACGCTATATCACAATTATAAGATATTAATAAGCCACAAAAATATACCAGTGCCTCGTGCCTCCCGGCGTATGGGGTTCCCGATCATCAGTCGGGTGTGACGGCGGTACCATGACGTATACAGATGAATAGTGGCCTCCTGGGTAAATGTAGGCTGTGGCGGAATACAGTGACCTCGCTGCTCCCAAGTATGGACCTGCTGCTCTAGCAATTCCATATATATATCGTCCACCCTGGCGCGGTCGTCCCGCTGATAGTGTGTAGCCACCCATCCAGGCTCCCCCGGTATAGGCTGGGGACGGTGAAACTGGCGAAGCACACGCTCTGTGGCATGATACTCAACCATATCGAAGAAGATCATCGGGACGGAGGTGCTCCAAAGCAATCGGTCGATTGAGCAAATATCGGTCAGTTGAGCTAGCAACTCGTCACTGTATGGCGTCCAGATGAACTAGCAAATAATAACATAAAAGTGAGTATGCGCAACACAACTCAATTTAAAACAAGCAAGTGTAGGTACATACGTCCACCAGCATATCTAACACATCCCTGACAAGGAGGAGATTATGATGAGCATCGCTCCCTCGGTAGTTCCCACGCCGGAGAATCCACCTGGAAGCTAGAGGGAGAAACGGGTAAGCCTCACCGGGCGCAAGTGGTGGTAGAGGTGGCTGCAACGGCATGATCCTCTGCCAGGTCCAAACCTAAGATAAAAGGTAGATGTAAAATTTATGAGTCATTTCGACCATATAGAATTCGGAGTAATGAACAGAGTATTCGAAAATGTTGTCACCTGTAGGAGGGGCAGAAAACCACATATGTCCACCGCTGGCCCCATGCTCGCCCGACACATGCTCCTATACAGGTATGCGAGAACAGCAGCACCCCAGCTGTACTGGGGTAAATCATCCAGCCACTGAAGAGGATGGAGAAAGCGCATACTCACAGTACTCCCCGAAGTGTTCGGGAACAAGACACACCCGAAAAGCAGGAGCAACGACAACCGCGTGTACCTCTCAATGTGGAGATCCTCCGTCTTGCCGGTAATGTTTGGGTGCAAAAACGCCATATGATCTCTGATGGCTGACAAAAGAACGCGACTGCCCCCAACGCCACCCTGAGGTCTATAACCAGTAAACTGGCCCATCATATCCAAAAATTGTGCACGTGTCATGGATCTAATGTACTGGGGCAGTGCCACGTCCCGTCCATCTACGCGCAACCCGTACAAAACCTGAACATCCTCCAGCGTGATGGTGGCCTCTCCAGTGGGCAAGTGAAAAGTGTGCGTCTCCGGTCGCCACCGCTCTACCAAGGCCGTGATAAGAGACCAATCAAGCTGCATCCGTCCAAGCTCAAAAATCGTATAGAAGCCCGTAGCCTGTAGGGGCGCGACTACGCGAGCATGGAAAGGATGCTCCACGATGAATTCCACAAATCGTCAGGTCTCCTGGGGCGGAGAGCCTGCTCCGATAGCTGTCCCTCCCATACATAGGAGGACCTATGGTCGCTCTGCAACACTAATAGCTGATCCTCGGCAGGTCCAGGATGTGCAGGCGGAGGAAAGGCCATGTCGTCCACTATAATTTAAACAAAATTAATTGTATGTGTTAGTTTAATAAATTAAATAATTATTTTTAATATTGGAGTGAGTAATTATCTATGGGTTCGAGGCTCGATATTTGAGACCCGGTAGCACCAAGCTATCCTTAATTATTATGTGTGTCATTTTCAATATTTTTTAGAAATTTGTTTGTTTAATAAATTAAATTAAAAATTCTTGAATTGGACTTAATAATTATGTATGCCCTTCCAGGCTCGATATTTGAGGCCCGGTAGCACCAAGCTATACTTAATTATTATGTGTGTCATTTTCAATATATTTTAGAAATTTGTTAGTTTAATTAATTAAATTAAAAATTCTTGAATTGGACTTAATACTCAGGAATGGCTTCCAGGCTCGATATTTGAGGCCCGGTAGCACCAAGCTATACTTAATTATTATGTGTGTCATTTTCGATATTTTTTAGAAATTTGTTAGTTTAATAAATTAAATTAAAAATTCTTGAATTGGACTTAATAATTATGTATGGCCTTCCAGGCTCGATGGAATTTTGTTAGATTAAATAATTAAATTAAAAATTACTGAATTGGACTGAATAATTATGTATGGGTTCCTAGGCTCGATAATTGACCCCCGGTAGCACCAACTTATCCTTAATTATTATGTGTGTCAATTTCAGCATTTTTACAATTTTGTTAATTTAATAAATTAAATAATTAATTATTGAATTGGACTGAGTAATTATCTATGAGTTCCGGGCTCGATATTTGAGTTATTTGACAATATATATTAATTTGTTACTTTTGTAAGTTTATTTTTATAAATTAAATAATTAATTTTGTAAAGTGTTATTGGATAGAAGTTTGCAGTTACTACATACTTAAGGCTCTATATTTTACTAAGCTAAAAGGCTCTATATTTTGCACTCTACGCTAAAAGGCTCTATATTTTACTAAGCTAAAAGGCTCTATATTTTACTACGCTAAAAAGCTCATTATTTTGCTACACTAAAAGGCTCTTTATTTTACTACGCTAAAAGGTCACTATTACATATAAAAACAACAAACATAACATACAAATATGAACAACAAACTAAATAAATAATATTTATTTATTATTTAACCAAATAAAAATATAACATTAACAATACAAATTATTTATCAAATTTTAATATTTTTTTGTCCCAAAGCTAATAAATCAATCTGGGTATAAATAAGATACAAATTTGAATACAAACATAACACAAATTAACATGGAAACACATTAAACAATACAAATATGCATGTATTATACGAGTTTCGACATAAACAAAATCGAAATACCTCGATTTAAGTTTTTTGAATTTGATTGAAATCGAATTTTTGCACCCGAAAGATGGAATCCAAAGCTTGTCTTGTGTGTGAGACCTAAACTCTTTGCTTTTTAGGTGACGGGTGGGGCCCAATTTTTTTTATTTGACAAGGGGGGGGGGGGGGTACCCAGGCAGTGGGGGAGCAAATCGTTTTT